>NC_142520.1:37192377-37492377 GCF_964205215.1 Stylophora pistillata
AATGTTCCCTCAAATAATGACTATTTCTTTATTTATCAGTTAATATATCTACTGCTAACTTGTCTATCTATCTGTCTATCCCCGCATCTATCTCTCTGTCTATCTAACTATCTATGTATCAATATATTTATATAAACATTTACTTCTTCGACTGAACTCCCAGAGGCCGTTCGCATTTATCTTCTCTTTATAATATCCAAACATCATCCGGCAAACAGGTTATCAGAATTCTCAAACTTATCAGGTAGAAGTTTTTATCTTGATCTTTGAACACCGAACTTTCGTGACTAATTATAAGAAAAATTGTGGCTGTCAGGAGGGAGAATTCACAGGGTTGCGTATCTGAGCGATTGGGAATCCTAAATTTATGGGTTGATGCTTGCTATCCGCACTAGTCAATTCATTTTTTATGTTATTTATTACTTGTTAAACTATTTGAGAAGATTTTCGAACCTAAAACACTGTTTTCGTTGTCTTATGACGTATAGATAAACACGATCTTAAAACTTACCACAATCGTACGCATATAAGAAAAATCTGGGTGAATCGATCTCCTTTCGAGTTGCGGGAATTTCCCGCATTCGACTGTATTCTCTTCTTCTGTAATTACTTCATTACAATTATTAAAGACCTTCCAATGTGTCTAAATGTTCCAGGATTGCAAATCTCATCATATATCCTGGGGAGCGATGAATTCCTCATCAGTCACCTTAGTCGATTCTTGGAGCCAGTGGCTGGTTCGCATTCCAGATGGTATCTATGTTGGCGCGCCTCCATTCATGGATGGTCAGCAAGCAATTTTCACAACAACTGCGACGGGAAGCCATACACAGTTACGATAATTAGAAAGGGTCAGTACGTGTTTGGAGGATACAGCGAAGTTTACTGGGGTAAGAATACGATGATATACACGAATTTACCATTCCATAGCCACTGCCAGGGAAAATTTCTATTGTCAAAACTAGCTGTAAGTAGTGTTGACATCAACTTTTTAAGTGATTGATAAAAAACATAAAGCTATGCCACTAGGCCATTTCAATGACTAGTTGTTTGCCCATAATACAGCAAATATCTAATTCTGTATTACTCATCGTGGTTGTGATGTATTAAAAGAAAACGAGCAAAATTTTCAAACTTAAATTACCAAGTCTTACTTACCTATTCTTGCTTTTTGGATATATCAACAAAGTTGAAATGGTAAATTTGCCGCCGTAACGATTACAAAAGCTGACGTTTCGAGCGTTAGCCCTTCGTCGGAGCGAATAGAGGAACTATGGGTTGTATGTGCTTTTAAAGGCAGAAAATGGAGTTAAGTTATTGGTGGGAACATGGCAACGAGAAAAACACGAATAAATTAGTGGAATGAAAAACGTTCGTTGATACCTGTGAGATTTAGACTGCCGGTTTGAAAGATGAGCTTTTGTTCAAGAGTTTTACGGCTTTCCGTGCTACATAAGTGTAAGGAAAGACCGCAGATTGCCATATGTTGCTTAGAATGATTAGGTAAATTAAAATGTCTAGCCGCACTGGTTTCGATGTGTCCCTGTCATTCCTTTCCATGTCGCGAGGGTGTTCTCGGAATCGGTCACCTAGTCTTCTGCCTGTTTCGCCGATGTATATTTTTGCAATGAGTGCAATTTATGCAATACTGAATTACATTGACGAAGGTGCACGTGAAGTGATCGGTGATCTTAATGGATCGTTTGGGTCCCGATATTTTCTCAGTGTTGTGAATGAAAGGACACGTTTTGCATCGTTTATTGCTTTTACCGTAAGCTTGTGCGAAGCAGTGTGATGTATAGGGTCGGGTGATTCGTCAGTTGTCGCTATTGCCTTCTGCTTGCATTCTGCAGTAGCATACATTAAGTTCTACGAGTCTTGAACAAAAAACGCACCTACCCTTCACTCGTATTCTACTTTCTTTTCTCGAAAAGAAAATGGAAAAGAAAGAACGACTCTAGAAATAAACGCATTTAAGGAATAACGAAAACGGTGAAAACAGAACTGAAGATAAAAATGATAAAATCAGGAAGATAGATGTCTTTAGCAGAAAAATACTGGTAAAACAGTTATCAAATAAAAGAATATGAAATCTTGAAATTGAATGCAACATTAATAGAGTTCATCAAGAGATCTGAGTCCACTTCTAAAGTGTTCATTTAGTCTATGTTCCCTTCCTTGATATTTTATGGTTTGCTTGTCTTCAGGATCCAGTGGTGGTTCGACTACCGATCCCAGGGCTTTCATTTTCTCTCTCGTCAACAAAGAAGGACTTGCACCATTCAAAAGCATGGTGAAATATCCAGCAAACGCAATCAGAAGGAGCTTAAGTTATGGTCCACGATTTGGATCGAGCGACATTTACATTAGCAATAATGCTAACAGTAACCGTAATTCATTTACAAACTTAGGGAACTCCTACGGGACACCAAGTGGAGTAAAAAGCAGAAGCACAATCTTGGCTGGGACTCACCAATTCTCGCCTGATGAGGTGGAGGTATTTTACCGTTACTGAGTCACACCACGACATCTAGACCACGGAATCCTCATTATCTGGACTCATACATTAAGGACCTCATTTGTTTAGCTTGAAAAATAATCTCTTGGCTCAATAATTTAAGAACGCAACTTTATGGGTTCAATGCTTGTAAAATAAATGTTTTATTTAAGTTGATAATTACCTCTTTGTGACGATGATAACCGCGTGAGTTGCGAGGAACAATAGCGTGTTATTCGTTCTTACCATCCTGCCCTACGACATGAGTTTGATTCCTTTCTTCCTTAAAGACAGCGCTTTTTTTTTAAGTTGGAGCTAATGATAAGTCTAGAAAAACACCAAATATCTTTCTTATTAACCTAAGGTTACACTCAAGTCACCCAAACTGCTGTGAAAAGTTGGATCATTTACCAACAAGTTCTAAACTTTCACGGCTGCAAATAAAACAGCGTATTTTTAAGCTGAAGGATTAGACAGGAACATGAAGTTAATTATCGTTATCAGGTTACATATTGACTATTGTGACTGCAATTACAGTTGCAAGACGACAACTGCGGATGAAAGCATCATTTTGAGAGGTTGAGAATTCTGTACTAAAAACTGTGGAGGAAGGAGTTGCACTTCAAAAGGTACGCCAGTTTTCTTAATTACTATCAGGTTAAGACGCTTGAAGAACAAAAGCATTTCATCGTTAATTCTTCATTTCTTAGAGGCAAAAAGAAAACGTTTGCGAGAAAAATGTGATGGTTAATCACCCGGATGTGAAAAAAGCTATGGTTCAAAGCGACTAGTTTTGTGTTTTATGGTCCTTGCATATTAATTTCCTCACTTTTCGCAGAGGACTAAGCTATTAAAATTCTCATGATATATCTAGTTCTCAAACCAACAGGAATAAAAATCTATTTTTAAGTCGATAACATGAGCGCTATTCCACTTTTATTTGCAATGATTTGTTAAACTTGGACAAGATAACGAGGATTATATTTTGTGATAACTTCAATTTCAAGTTTTTAGGTAAGCAGAATAGAACAGCATTGACGGTTCGACACCGGTGACAAAAAGCGATGAATTTGAAATTCTTGGGCAAATATTAAAAAAAACAATAAAAAATCTTTAATGGCCTTTCTTTCGCTCGACCTCCAATAAAAGGCAGTGAAATAACTGCCTGAGTCTGGTTGTAGTAGTTTTGTTCCTTTAATGTTGCGCAAGAGAGAAATAATCAATATTTAAGTTGAAATTTGTTTCCAAGGTAGTTACTATTATACTTCTTGTTCCAAGCAGTGTCGGGAAATATTTCCTTGCATTTCGCACAAAAGAGGTTTTTGACAAAAGTAAAGATTGATTTCTAATACGTACTCATGTCTTATTATCCAGCACTTTTTAATGCCTATTCAATTTGAAAATGAGATGTCGCACGAATTCTTTGGGCGATGAAATTCTCCCATTATAAAATTTACATAGACAAAGTTTTATAATCAAATGTGTACTTTATGAACAAGGATGCTTCCTAAAAACATCCTCTTTGATCGTCATCCACTGAAGGTGTGTTATTTGCTTTAAAAATAATGATGATTGGGTTTACAAACTTGAGGCTTTTGAACTTTTTTTACTTTTCCCCGAAACTTTTGAGGTTTTGTGGTGTCTTGAAACAAACTAATGGAAAAAACATGGATTCTGCCAGTGTGGAAGTTTGGTTTCTCTGAGTTCTCTTCGTGTAAAGTACCGGAGTTCTGTTTAAGGCCATGGCCAGTAGCAACATCTTTGATAAAAGGAATCGATAGCGCCCATGCAAGTCTCGGGAAGAGCATAGTTATGAGGTTCACTTTGGATTAATGATTCGACGCAACTTTCCTTTCAATTTTTGATAATAAAGCAAAGTCAACAAATACTTTTTAGAGAATTAAATGGTAGAGAATTAATTTTAAATTGGAGTAGGAAAGTACGTCTTTTCTGTCTTAGCAATGGAAATCTTCAAGACTTTTTTATTCTAGATACTAGTGTTTTTTTCTTCAATCGCTTTTGGTGACCAAGGGGCACCTGCTCTAAAATGTAAATTTTTGCATCGAGGGTTCTGGACTAAAAACTGAATTTCCACAATTTCTCAATATCTCAACTTTACAATTTTCGATCACGAGTCCGTAGTAAAAAAAAAATAAAAATTTCAAGAATTTATCTCTGACTCTAGTTTCAAAGCACAAAGGCTTTATATCGAGTAAAAGTAGCGACTTAGAACTTATCACGTAATGTGTGTTTCTTAAATATGCCACCAAACCTTGTTAAAAAATTGGATAGCGCTTACTTTGAGCATGCAGAGGTTCTCTCACTTTGCCGCAAGCGAGTATTCGCTCTGGCGTCCGAGCATCATTTTTCCGCCGGCAGCCAACTCAAAGCAGCAATGGCTTAGGTAAGCCGATGTGTGGAAACGAAGGCTAGTGATGTAATACACTCGGACCTACACGGATTTACATGTATATATCTAGCGCGTATTTATATAATTATTGTTGTAGTCTTTTCGGTTAAGAGTTATAATGTGTAACGGACGTTAATAAATGGTTTTCAACTTAACCGCGGTGCACTACATTGGCCACGAGGATTTTGGGGATTTCGAGGTTTCGTTGAGGGTTGCAGAAGTTTCGCTCGGGATTCCGTAGGTGATTTCCCCAGGGATCTATTTCAGAGATTCTGGGACGCTGTGGATCAGGCGAAACTGACGCCACAAACGGTTTTGTTAGCAGTGCTGTAGGCCGTGCTATTGGCAGTTCTGTTAGTGTGGTTCTGGAATGGCTTCGGTTGCTTTAGTTGTCAATGGATTGGAACCATTTAATCCGAAGGGAGAGACACACAATTTAAGTCAGCGGTGGAAAGTCATTTTTTTTAGAATGACCATTGTGACTACACCCGTGGTTGCAAACCGAGAAATGTTGATTGAGAAGTCTTATATATTAGTTGTTAAATTCCTCTCTAAAAATTCCTTGTAAGAAAAAAAATGTCATTACAATGATAGTTTGATCGATACAGTGTTCAAATTGGGCGTAGTTTGGTCACGACTGCAGTCTCGGCGAACAAACTCTACGATTTATGGAGATCTTGACCTTTGCAGTTCACGAAGAAACTGGGCATAGTTTTGGTCACGACTGCAGTCGCAGCGAACAAACTCTACGATTTATGGAGATCTTGGCCTTTGCAGTTCACGAAGAAACTAAAAACACGGAATTGTGCTGAACTATGGTTAGTCGTACGTGGGTTAAGTTCTCATCTCTAGAAGGCTTTACTACAATATGGCAATGCATTATAGTTAACTATTTACCAGCACCTGTTTCGAACAGAGGTTCGACATGTTTAACTGCCCCTTAGAGCTGATAATCATTTCTTTGTGACGTTGCTTAGTGTATGGGCCCTAGAGCACAATTACGTGTTAGTACAGATAATCGCATGGGGCCGAGTAAAATTAAGGATTAATGTCACGCATGCGTTCGGAAGTTGCTGAAATTGCCCGAGTCGCGCAGCGACGAGGGCAACTTCTGCAACTTCCGAAAACACAAGTGATATTAATCCTTAATTTTGGGAGGAACCATGTGATTACTTGTTTATGATATAAGGGACAAAATGTTTTCTTACTGATCTCGCGCAAAACGGGACGCTATTGTTACAAAACAAACAGAAATTTCTTTACCTTGGCAGCCGTTGCTAAGCGATTCTCACTGAGCCAATCATTTTCAAGTAATTTTGCTCGGGGCAATTACAAAAATTAAGAAAAAATGCCCTCTGTCTTGACCAATCACAATTCAGTAATTTTTCCCCTTATATGATAAATTATTTGATTATACCTTCAGGGTGAGCATGATTGTTTTTACAAAGAAGTGGACGTTTTCGTTTTTAAGAATTATTGCGGAATATAACCACTAGATATAATGCTCTCTTCCTGTGTGATATGTCATTAAACATTTAATTCGAGACTTTCAAGATAAAATATAAACTACTATTAATAACGACAACTACTCGAGAGTGAGCCGTTATCTTTTAATAACAGGCAAAATTGTCTACAGTGGCAGCTGCTTTGAACATATTTGGAAAATGGCAAATATTGACAACACTTCAAAGGTTTTGCACTCACCGCTATTGCAACTGCAAACGCTTACAACCTTTGCAGATTGTAGCGTTGATAGAATGATAGAAAAAAGATATTAGCCCTATTGAAATAAAATCTACGTTTCAATTTTAATTCAGTATTTCACTCATAATAACCAGGATGGCTTGACGCCTTTCATTCATGATTGCTTTTGACGCCGAAGTCTTCCAAAGGTCTCACAATGTACAAAAGCTGTCTTCGGAACTACTTTTTTAAAACTCAAATAACACGGTTTCACTTAAAGACGTGCATGGGTTCTTTTCATTCGTATTCTGAGAATACCAGACGCCATGTTATTTTAGCAAAAACATATTATTTTAGCATATTTAATATAGCGGTCTAAGACTTTCATTGTTTAATTCAATGGAATTGCCAGAACTTGTTGACTCGTGTCGGCGAAATAATTTATAACGTAAAACTGATATGAAAATGCCTCATACCTGAGTAAAATACAAGGTTGAATACGTGTATGTGTTCAATGCTTGTAAAGTAAATAGTTTATTTAAGTTGATAATATTAATTATCTCTTTGCGGCGCTGATAACTGCGTAAGTTGTGAGGAACAATAACGTATTATGCGTTCTTATTATCTTGCTTTACGAGATGAGTGTGATCCCTTTCATCCTTGAAGACAACGCTTTTTTTAAGCTGGAGCTAATGGTGAGTGTAGAATACATCAATACTCAGTTGAGTATTGATACGAAAAATCCAGAATTAAGAAAATAGCAAATAAAATAAAAAATTCAAAACTTAGAATAAAGAAAAAAAAAAGGAGATAGACCTGTTTTACAATCAACTTAAAACTGTTCAACGGATGAAGTTAATTTTTTTTACGCCATAACAAAGTAATCGATGTTCTACATCTTTATTGATTAATTTGCAAGAATGTTCCCTCAAAGAATGTTAGAAATTTTCCTTATTAGATAAGAAAAAAATAAACACATTAAACTTGTAGTATTTGCCTTTGTTAGTCCTTAAGAGTTTGTATTTAAGAGGTCGTGACTGTAAATATCGAGAATCGCTGGCCAGGCTAAAAGAATTAAAAATTCTGATGATTTACCTGGTAAACCCCTTTAGGGAGATATATTCAAAAAAAATATTTCAAAGTTTGAAAAATCAAATGTGTCCGAGGAAATGGGGAAAAACGAAAATTCGGGTTTTTACTTAATTAATTATGCAAAAATACAGTAAAATTGAGCAACTTTAGCGTGCTAGTACTGAAGGAGGATGTTTCCTAAGAAATCCTGGGGGTTTTTAGTTCAAAGTATATAATTCATTTGATTTTTATTTGTGGAATTTTAAGGAGCTTTGGTTTAATTTTAAAATTCACATGATTTTTTTAACAAAGTGCTGTTAGGCGCTTGTTGCAAAAAGCGAAAAATCGACCAACTTCAAGCCTTCAAAACGCTTCTTGGTATGTGTGGCATCATGTCAAACTACATGCTGGCACAAAGTTTGGTCCTTATACTAAGAAAATATGAAATAAAAAATTTGGGTAACTCAGAAACGTGCTGGAAAAACATAAAGCTTTGCGACGCACTGTGGCCAGAAGTCACGAATTTGCATGATGGAAATCAGTTGTAGAAATCTTACCGCCTGACGGTTCTGGTGTAGGAAGGGCTCCTTTGACGGCTACAACATAAAATTTACAAGAATAAAGACCAGTATTTAATAGCGTTTAACTCTTTTTTAAACTAATGGTTTTTTTGTTTTTAATTCTCGATACTGACTTGACGAAAAGCAAAATGTTTCTATTGCGTGACAATTGTCACGTTGGATCAAAGGTGAAGTTGCCGAATAAAGCGGACACGATCCTTTTTTCGTCAAAACACCATTCTAAAGCATCCAGTCCTATATATCTCGTTTTACATTATTTTTATCAATTATTTTATGAGTCTTTATCGAAAAACATTCAGCCGGCCTGATCCTGTCTGATTCCAGGCTGACTGCCTAATGCCGTTCGAAGAGGACTTTTTCATTTCCGGCTTGCGCCTTTAATACGGGGGCCGCGGAACTATGGGGTTGAGTGGGCTGTAGCCCCACCAAGAGCAATTTATTATTATCATTATTATTTATTTTAATCTTGTAATAAAAAATTGACAAATTTTTCGTAGGACTGAAGCGTGTTTCCGATGTCTTCAGAAGCTCTAGATTTCAAAATTTGCGGGGGGAGCATATCCCAGGACACCCTATCAGCAGTCTTTCTCTACTATGAAAGGCGCACTAAGAAACAGGTAAAAGGAAGCTCTCCTCGGAGGGGAGGCCCCAGGACCCTCATAGGTAAGTTGGTGCTGATGAGCTCACACTACGCGGGAACTACAATAGCTCCTCCAATCCAAAATATGTTCCTTGCCTTTCGTTTTATATCAACGTTCATATAATTTTTTTAAGCTGCCTTTGGCCATTTGCCTTATAAACTGCACTGCAAGAGCAGCATCTAACAAGGTCTTCGAGCAGAGCGATGTAAGATGTCTTTCTTCTCTGATCAACCCCAGGTGGTAATGCAAGATTGAAACTCGCAAAGGAGTTTTAAGATTGCAAGTTTGAGATTTTTGAGTGTGTTACTCTCGACTATGGAACAGATGTTGTACTGTTGGTAATTAATAGGATGAGTTACATTTAACTGCTCAAAAATAGACTCCCTAGCATTTGAAAAATTAGATTCTTCCTCCATAGCAACCAGATCTTGCTCAGTTACAGCTTGTGCGCAGGGGGCTGTCTGCTGTTTCACTTTTGCTGCCATTCTGGAAAAAAATGAAGCTACTTGTTGAGTTGTCAAAAACTCAGAGACACTGAACAAGCGCTCCCCGTTCGATCCCTTTGCTCTTCTCATTTCTGTTGCAACCATTTCCGCGTTGACCTTTTTGCCACTTTCTTGTCCGATGGTAAATCTAGCAGTCAGATACTCTCGTTGCTTTTCGTTAAACCCGTAAGCTTTCTTAACTTGTTTTAAAGCGAAGCCTTCCGACGGTGTCACATATCCAGTGCTACGAAGACAGGTTTCAGGAAGTAGAGGAATAGTTGGCACGGAACTTGAACCTTCCACTAGCCTTGCAGCATACTTACCTTCGCTTTATGAAGAAGTGTCTCTCTTTCAACCGTCTTTGTGCATATTCCGAACGCGAGATGCTTTTCCAGAGAAGAGTGCCGTTGGAAACTACGTGTGCAGCCCTCTTTTGGACATGGAAATACTTGACCATCGCCTTTCGCTTCACGGCCATGGTCCTCTTCCTCTGCGGGATCCGTTGTAAAAGTTTTAGTGGGCTCTTTAAGTTTTCTCCTTGGGGCGATCTCTTTAAATTCTCCGGGGGAAAAAGTAACCGAAATATTTTGGTAATGGCGTTCTGTGGAAAATAATAATATCAAAGATTAACAACAAAATCAAACACACCTAACCATTATCCAGAGTGAGATTTCGTGCGATTCACATAGTAAAAGTTTATTTTTCTAGTATTGTGTTCTAAATAAAACTGACGACAGGTTTGATGTTTTTAAGTGATCTTGATTTCAAGCTTTCCCTCGCTGGGGTTTTCAGTCTCAAAACTAAAAAGAGATCATGCTACATTATAGCTAGAAACTGGATATAGAAGAGAACGTGAGGTTTACCATTTGTTCCTTCCAAAGAGATGCATTTGCCGGGGCCTATATCAAATGCCTGCCACACCCTCATTCCACCGGGATAAAATCTGAAGTTGTTCAGTTTGCTGATGCCATTAATCTTCTGTTGCGTTGGGGGAACAGTTTCTGGTTCCCCAAGACTGTCTAACATCACTACACGAATCCCTGGTAGACTCCCATGGGATAGAATCGCGTTTTTCATTTCCTTCGCATTGGTAACATTGTTCTCCTCGTTTATGAATCGTGTTATGTGTCCTTTAATTGTTGCAGCCATACGATCAGCAGGCCCTTTTCCGCCCTGGGGATCTGAGAGGCCTATCTCAGCAACGTGAATTCCTGCTTCTTTTTCTATTGTTGGCACTGACAATATAGTATAAGTGCCATGATAGCACCCTGCATTGTCTTGACGAAAAAATGCTTGATTGATTTCTGGGTGCTCTGATTTCAAAGTTCTAAGGATATGTGCCATAATGGAGACCACAGAGGAACTTCCTTGGGTGCAGTTCTGGATGATATGTACAAATCCTTGTGACTCAAACTGGTTAGCTCGGCGGCGCACGACAACGAATATATGCCAAGAGATGCCGCGCTTACCGAACCAGTCTGACTGAGATTCACGATACTTGCGCGGTAGAAATTTCATGGCCCAGTCCTGGGTAATAAGGACTGAACCACTATCTAGCTCTCTGAGAATCTTCAATCTAGACTGGTCTTGCCTCACTGTACGGAGTTGGTGAGCCTTCCAAGCATGAATTACGTCCTTGCTGTATTTTACCAAGTAGATGGCTTCGTCATGATCATCTTTCGTGTGAAAAGAAGCCTCTTCAACAGCCCCTTGAATCTCATCTAGAACAGTACCAAACTCTTCACATTGAAAACAGTGGTCCCCATGGGTATGTTGGCACTTCTGCTGAAAACAGCTGTAACTCGAATCACTCAAAGCATATGACATACAATGATCTGCTATGGTAGCCTCATCGCCAACGTGCACCTATTCACCCTACTTACACAATCTAAATGGCTAACACCCATATAATCTAAATTTAGATCAGTGGGTTCAAGCCGTCTCAAATGATAATCTAAGTCTTCCCAGTAGCTCATTAAATATGTATAAACATTTCGACCAATCAAATCCCTTGACTTCGGATGTGTAAGGGGAAATCCTTTACCGAATAGTTACGAATTCGCTAGCTCTTCTTGGTTTGGACGTTTAGGTACTATCGGCTCTGTCGTGTACTTTTGGCGCTTCTTCGTCACTATGACTGACAAGGATACAAGTAGAGCTCGCAAAAGAACATATAATAAAATAAGCGATGTACAAAGGTCAAAACTACAAGAATATTATGACGGCGGCATGAAAACATGCAGTTCTGGTAATACGGAAAAGATTGATGTGGCAGCCGAGGAAACTGGGGCTGACTATTGATCAAGTAACGGTAAGATATTTATTAGTTGGACTGAAACACTACCATGTTTCATGTATGCGGAATACCCCGCCACTTTTATACATCTCGTTGAATAATAATAGCGATCATTGTGGTGACTGCTTCTTTCTTCAAAGCGCACCGACATAATTATGTAAACGATGTAGCGGTATATTGTTCTTCAGAATTATACTTCCCTTACTCTGTGTACTGCACCAACTTATCTTTTGAAGTATTGATTCTTAAACAGAATTTTGCCCGTCATATACCAAGGTCAAGGAAGTTCACTGTACGATTGTGCTATTCATAATGAGGCGTTGTGGTTCTTGTTTGCCTCGTTAATTAAAAGGAAGCTCCCTTTTTTTTAAATAATTTTTTTGTGCCGTTTTATGCTCGAAAATACGCTTGCAGTCTGCAGTATAATCAATGATCAAGAATATACCGGTAAAAGAAGATAGGCGTTTACTCATCCGTTATTATAAATTATAAAGAATAATTATTTTGTGTTACCCTATTGAGAGCTAACGTAAGCAGCCTTAGTTAAACGTAGGCTAACCCTAGTGCCCTGTTGGCCAACAGAAGAGCTGGTTAGGCTAACCTGAGTGCTCTGAGGCTAACCGGAGCACAAGTTTGGCTAATTGGAGCTGAAAAGTAGGCTAACCTGAAAGTGTTAATAGTAGGTAACCTGATAGCTAACGATCGAATCCTGGCTCGAAGTTTAGGTTACATCCTCAATCTAGAGTGGTTGAATGTTACATTTATCATCCATTCAACATCCATGTACATACCAAGAAGATCTACCTTTATTAATTTTTTGCCGGCCAATCATTCTGTTCTGGATTGAATACAATCTATTGATCAAGTAAAGTATACAAGCTCAGAGCTTCTGCGTGCAGCTTGCATGGGTATTTAAATAGGGTCAGGTCCTGCCAGGGGGTTCCCTGTGTTGCTTGTCTCAATTTAAAAAGCTACGGTGTCATTATTTTGTCTATATTTCTCCACCTTGTTGTTGTTGTCGGAAGTTTGGTGAACAAGATCTTAAATGTTTCAGACTTTCATATACATGCTATCGCTACTTTTTGGGCCATGTCCATTGTAGGAATTTACCCTGGCTGGGCCTCTATAGGGCCAGCAAGGGAAAGAGAGCAAAAAGGGAAGGGTTGCTATTCTAGCTTAAGGCATTTTGAAATACTTTATTTTAATGTTATACATTTATATAGAAATGGATTGGAAATGCTAGACAAAAGGAAAAGATAAGTTCTGGAGTACAAGCAGCTCCAAAGCCAATTAAGCTTCCAACGGGTTCGCATGGCTCACACTCCTACAACATGTTCTGTTCAGAGTATTTCAAGTCAGGTGAGAGGCCTGATAATGTTTTCAAACACTAAGAACAAATTGTTTACATGCATTGTGACTATTATAGACCATTCCTAAAATAATTATAGGGTAGCATTAGAGGCATTACAATCCTGGGGGATGGGTTATTTGCAAATCTCCCCTCCCCCCCCAATTTTAAAAAAATTTCAACATTTGTCAGGCGAAATGCTTAGAATTCAGGCAACAGTACAATCAATTTTAAGGCAGTTCTACATCAGTTTAATGCTAACACATTAGGAAATTGTGTAATTTTTTTCAGGCATGGAGGTCACAGTCCCCCCTCCAAGTCCAAAGGTGCCTGTACGTCTATGAGTATCATTAATAAACCTCTACTAGAGAATTATTTCTAAGAAATGAATATTGTAGCTTTCTCTCCTAACTTTGTCTGCTGGATGTTAATTTTATTTTGGTGCCAGGATACCAGATTTAAATCAATAATGAACAGTGGTTTTGTTAAATGTGTCTAAACCCCACGAGGGGTACTTGCAAGTTACTAGTTGGAACTCTGATATGGGAGCGAGAGAGAATGGTAAATGAAAATGCGCTCTTACAGCAAGAGAATTCCAAGCTGAAGCGCGAATGTCAAGAACCAAGGAAAGGCAAACAAAAAATCAAGGTAAGATAGTTTTAGTAGTACCTAAGTTCAGTGAATATATTTTCCACGGAATGAACTAGCTGTTTCTTTCCTATACATTTGATTCTTCTTAGCAGTAAGATTTTTGATGCTTTATTAAGTAACATTGCCAGCATCACATACGTGGCCTAATTCGAGCTGGATAAGAAGTTAATCAGCTCTTATTCTCTTTTAGCAATTTGAAGAATTAGTCGGTAAAGAAATTACTGATGAAGACATCCTCTCTAAACAGCAAGAAATAAAGGCTCTTCACGAAATAGCTTCAGACAAGGACAACTTGACACAGCTTCAACAACAGCAAAAAGATTTGCTTCTTAAAATCGAGTTTATGCAACGAATGCAGTCAACTGCTGATCAAGAGAGAGATGAGCTGGTAGCTAGAAAAAGCCTTTTTACATCAGACGGAAGACCTGGGCTGAACGCTCAATCAAGATTTAAACTTCGTCGATTTAATCCGTGGAGAGTATTTCAATCCTGAAAGAACGGGATATCTTCAAAGAGAAGCAAGATTCTGTAGACTTTCCCACACAGGCTCACAGAATAACAACACAGTGGAGTGGAAATAAGCGAAGGGAAGGCTCAACAGGCGAGGAACAACTACAAGTTGCACGAGAAACGGTAAAGAAAAATCGAAGAATATTCCAATTGGAGCAGGTTGGTTACCGAAGCGTAATGCACCTCTTTGCACCTGCACCAACCACTGGAAGATTCACCTTGTCACTCCACGCACGCAACCGTAAGCTAATGGCACTGGCACTGTAAAAGCTACACCTTTAAAAATGTGTACTATAGCTGCAATAAACATTAGGAAAGACGCAATTAATTCTAATAATTTCTGTAAAGAGCATGTGGTAGTAAGTACCTTCAAGGGATTATACTTATAGAAACGCGCTTCGGTGGTAAGGTAATCATTGTTTATCTGCACAATTGCACTTAAATTATAGAAGAAACGCACTTTAGTGGTAAAGTTATCGTTTTATATCTACAAAATCGCACTTAAATTATAAGCACTGTAAATGCTAAACAAAAACGTTAGTTGCTACTTGACCGGAAACCTTATCCTTTGAGCCACCCTTTTCTAAAATTTAGGTCCGTGCGCTCATCTATCGTAATGCACAGTTACTCTAATACAACGAACGCGTTATTGCACAATTACTGACACTAGCTAGGGTTGCCCAAGAGTCGACCCAACGTACTTTAACCATTCTTCTCCTCAAAAAAAAAAAAAAGAAAATCATAGAACAGCCACGGGGTGGGTGGGGGGGAACTTAAAATTGGATCAAAACAAATCATTTTCCTTTGCACCTTTATTTATTTTTCCAAAATGGTCTTAGCATTAGTCATTTGCACGGAAATTTTTCACCTTTCTCTTCCTTTCATTTCGAATTCAGCTCAAAGCACCAGGGACACTTCGTACTGATGATTTCCGTAAATTTAGCAAATAATTTTCAGTGCGTAACATAATGCACTCACGCCCTCTTTACTAGGAAGTTGATGTGCTGCTCACCAAAATAGTAGAATCCTCATCAGGAAACGCAGCAGGGGAGAAATTTTCCTCCGACGCAGAAAACTTCAGATTGGAAATTTTACGACTCGAGGGAGAGAACAAACGGCTGAAAGAACTTGCAAAGGAGCCAATACCTGCGTCATCGCAGAAAAAAAATGGAATCATTAGAAGCCATAAACAACTTTCTAAAAAGCGAAAAAGAAGAACTCATTCTAGAAATTTCTGCCAAGAATAAGAAAACTGAGCTTTTGGAGAAACGCGTGAGAGAGTTGACTGAGATGAAGAGTAACGTGGTAAATGGATCGAGAAGTGGAGTGTACGACGAGTCAGATTTGCAGATAAATGCATTAGATGAGGAACTCAGCAAGACCAAGCACAAAGTATCTGAGCTTGAGGTGAGAAACTGTTAACTAACTCAAAACTTTCTTAATTCTGTTGTGGCATTTTCCGGTTGAAGGTTTGATCGTTAGATTGTTGTCTGCTCTGCGAAAAATCAGAGAGCTTCGTGAATCCGAGGTTAGTTTAACCAAGGGTAATAGTTATACGAGTTTCGTTTTGTCGTTGCTGTTGTCCTGCGTATTTTTTGATGTTAGTTGATTCTACAGAAGTTAAACCGTCGGTTTATCATGTAGCTCGTGACATTACATTCAGAGAATCATTGAAAGGCTAAAAAGTTTTTCTGCACATGTACACTTTTTAGAGTAATTCGCCCTGAAAGTAAGAGATTACCGAAGTCATCATTAGAGACCTCAACATGGAAACTGTTCCCTTAAATTATTCTTTCCAGGCTGAACTTGAACATCTAAGAAACAGTCACAATTCCAAACTAAAGCGAGAGCTGGACGAAGTCGAGGCAAAGTGGACAAAACGTTTGAGGTATTTTTTTTCTTTTATTTTTATTCACAAAAATACTTATCTATAAACAGCGTGAAGTTCTGAAAAGTTTAATGTCACTCCTTTTTATACCAGGAAAGAGTGCATGGAGCTTCATTCAGAGCTATCGGAGAAACACAACAAGGAAAAACAGCTTTGGCAAAAGAAAGAAGTTGAACTTCAAAACATAGTAAGTTATTATCAACCACTCGTTGTGATTAATGCATCAAGTTATCATCTCATGCACGACCTCACTGTCCTATTGCTGTTGAAGCTCACTCCTATTCCCATCGCTTAAAGCACAAGGAGTCTCTATAGTTTTTCAAAACGGTAACTGATTTAGTCCATCATAGTCGGGTAGCCAGCTATTTGTCAACTCTTTCGCACACGTAGGTTGTACATAATCATATTCCTGATTAGAAAGGGTGATGCCATCTCGAAGTGTCTTACCTTAGAACACAACGCAATGACCCTGGGCAGGGTTCAAACTTACACCTTTTGATGCATAGTTAAACTTGCATACCACATGGCTTTCACGTGACGACATGCCTAGAGTAAGTATTATTATATCTTTCTTAGGGAAAGCACTTTTAAAACCCTATGAAAATCACTTTACGAGAATGTTTTTTGACTATGAGTGCTGTTGTCCACCACTAATTTTATTAGCCCGTGTTTGCCCGTTGTTGTACATCCACATTACATTATGAACGTTAAGTCTCACATTTTTCAAATCCAAGTCTGTCATTCTATGTTTGAATATATGCTTCTACTATGTGACTCAGTTTAAGAGGACCTTGAAAACATCAAAACGCTTCAATATTGGGAATCAAATAAACATCTGCTTCATCCCTTTTCAACCAACAGAAAGTTAATGAATGATCGAAATTACTGTTTCCTTTCAAAGATTCGTCAAATGAAGAGTGTAATGGACAAGAGATTAAGCCAAGCAGAAACTGAACGGAGGAAACTAGAACAAGAATTGATTAATGTGAAAACGTCAAGTCACCATGGTAGCATGATAAGTCTCGATTCCAACTCAGATGATTCAGCTGGAGGTGTATCTCCAAAACCAGGGAAAGGCAGCGACACAGCTCAATCCGGTGTGTTTTTCAAACATATTTTTGTTAACAATTCTTAATCCACTAATCATTGCAATAGATGCAAATTCGGGATGTCACGTATGGGTTATCGATCATGATTATCCCCAAGTGTAGAACCAACTTCCAGGTTCTTTACTAAAGGGTACAATTTATTTCAATGTAGTCGGTCATAATCACCGGCCCATAGAGAAAAATATACAATTTCAAAGGCTTCATATATATAGAATTAGTTGAAGCTGTCGAAGAATCAAATGACGAGATGTATCATTTTGGGCATAGAGGGAAAGAATAATTAGCGATTGAAATGGGTGAGATCTCAGTGGGAAACGTTGGTCGTGCCCCTAAGATGGGCAGGGGCCATTAATGAGTTAAATCAAAAATAGCATTGAGACACTTCTTTTTTTCCATTTCTTTTACTTATCTCTCACAGATGGTCTGAGCGACCGCGAACTACGGCGAGTTGCTTATAAACTGAATGGAGAGGAGTGGTCTCAGCTCGGAACATTCCTTGGGGTGGGGGACAAGGATCTTGGTGAGCTTTCTGGACTGAGCATGGGTCCTCAGGAGAAGGCTTTTAAATTATTAGTCATGTGGAGGACTCGTTGTCGTTTGAGCCGAGCTCAAATGATTTCCCATTTAGCTGTGGCGCTCGAGGAGGTCAACAGAAAAGATGTTGCTCAGTTTGTTTTAGAGCAATTTATGTCTGGAAAACCTAGAAAAAAATTGTTTGGGTGGTGACTGTAAACCCTTTAACTGACTTTTAAACGAGTTTTAGTCCTTTTTGGATTAACTATCCTTGAGGTAATGGTGAGACCCACCTGAATGTTGTACACGTAAAATATAAGGTAGAAGGTCTTCGTGTTACGCTTGTTCCAGTGCCATCCTACTAGTTTAAAAATTAGACAATGTACTTACTCATATAGCATCATAGAGAAGTTTAAGTCGATGAAAATTGATTAATTTATTTTTCACCACATTAGTCAGATCAGAGCTGCAAAAGGTGAAGTAGTTGATTGTTGAATACTCTACAACCAAAAATTTATCCGAGCGGACCACAGAAGAGAATTTTTTTTTTTATCATAATGCACAAGCCAACGATATTTCAAGTGCCGCAGAGAACGGCATGATAAACAAGTGTCCAGAATGTATAAATAATAAATTATGTTAAAAGAATCACCTTCCGTTTAGTGATTCAGGTAAATTATTTAGAAAATGTTATAAATGTGGGAAACAATAGAAGAAATATATCATGTTTCAGAGTTAATTAGCTTATATGTTGTTCAATTATATTTGTACATAATGTTCTTAATATGAAACTGACCTATTCCATGCACTCTTCAAAGGCAGCTGTCAGTTCAAAAGCCGATTACTCAAAAAGCACCAATAGACATACAGAAAAAAAAACAAAGAGGATTGATAAAATAATATTAAGCCCGAGAAACACTATCAGACACCCCCATCCCTCCCCCTCACACACACACACACACACACACACACACACACACACACGCACACACACATACACACACACACACACAAACAACAACAAAAACAACAATTAAACTTAAAAGGAACAGACAGACAAAGAAAGAGCGATAGTTTGGCCACAAGTTGTGAAGCTAATGGCGATGTTAAGCAAAATTGCTATGCGATTTCATGATAAAAAATGGTCATTGCACGAGCAAAAAGCTTCTGAATAAACAAAAACGATATAATAATGATAACAATACCAATTGTAATATTAATATTAGTAATCATAATGGTGGTCGCAGAACTACCTTACTGCAGCTTTGCAAATACCGCGTCACGGCGTAGAATAACAAGTTCCTTCACAGAGTCGTTACGTACACAGTTTTTAAGATCAAATTCTATCACAGTGCACCCTGATTAGGTGTTGAAAAGCAAATGCATGCGAGTGTGTGGTAACGAAAGCTAAATCGAAAAATAACAAAAACTATAATTTAATGGACTACAATGGTGGCCGGAGTACCGAATTATTTAAACAGAATTATACAAAACAAATGTATAACAAAACAAAAACTTACTCCTGTTTCCTTTGACCGTGGCAGTCACCTCGTAGACCTTAAAAGCTGTATCCATGTCCGTGAGGTTGCGAATGACACTCTTCACACCGTGAAAATCTTGCATGAAAGCTATGGTCATCACGCTGAGCTTGGTAGCCATCTGTGGTCATCCGGGGCCTAGCTTTCGGGCCGAGCCCCGCAAAAACTCGGACAATGAATGAATGAATGAAAGCCTTTATTTAAAGAGGGTAGCACTTAATAGCCAGAGGCTAATAAACTTGTGGCCCTCACAGATTACACAACTATATACAATAAGATAAATATGTAAGCTAAAATATGTAAACATTTAAAATAAGCATTTAAAATAAGACAAGATTCAATTAAGAAAATATTATTAAATAGTAAAATGATGCAAACATTGTTGTTCCTTAAAAATCTAGGCAAACATGTTCTTCTTAAAACATGCTATAGAATCTAGTTTCCTAATTTCAATAGGTATACTATTCCACAGTCTTGTAGCCAAAACAGCGAAAGAGCGTCCTCCCTCTGATTCTCTTTTGTATTTAGGACATACAGCATTAATGCTTGAATATCTAGTGTTGCGGGAGTGCCGCTTATTATTCAAAATTAGGTGTTCATTTAGATAATTCGGCAAACGCCCATTAATTCGCTTATACATTATTATGCATTTATTTATCTTATGTTGCTCATAAAACGGAATCCATCCTAGCTTGTTAAACAAAGCAACTGATGGTATCGTGCGATCGGCATAAGAAATAACTCTTGCCGCACGTTTTTGCAATCTTAAGACCCTATAAACCGACTCTGTCGCAATTTTCCCAAACCACGCTAACGTAAGACATAACAGGGCGTATAATGCTATTATAAAACTGAAGTCGCTGTTTAAGAGGTAAACAGGCTCGAATCTTACGCAGTATTGCGATTCTAGAGGCCATCTTTTTACATACTTTCTCAATAAAGTAACGCAACATTGTCATACGTAACTTCCGCATTAACTGTGGCAAATATAATAGTTAGAAAAAGGATAACAAGAAAACGAAGTGTAAAAAGGGAGAGCTTCAATAAATAGCAATAAAAGAAGGCGAAAGATAAATAAAAGGAGAGAAAGAAAAAAAAAGAAAAAAGAATATTCAGTTATTCAGATTGACCTGTAAAAGAAATTGTAACGCGACTTAGATTGTAAAGCCTTTTTGCAGATCTTTGTCCATGACCAATTGTGACTATTCTAACACTATGAATCACTGATTTTATAATTTGTTTTCAGTTTCGAATGCTATTATTGGCTGACTTCAACCTTAACTATTTGACTAAAGGCATAGTGGAACACTAATCATTCCTTCGGGTTAGAATGCATCGTCTTGTCCTGTCTGGTAGCTTTTAGGTTTTGTTTACATGTTCCGGAAATTGCTTAATTCCTGTCTGCAGTAAATGGCTTGAACCCGGGGGTAACATGTGAAGGTGTAATCTGATCGTCCGGGTGAGCGTGGTCCTGAGAAGGACTGTTGTCGGTGGTAGTGACTGACGTTTCGACAACCTGTGCAGAAGTCATCATCAGAGTAAAGTGAATGATTGTTGTCAGTAGAATATTCTTATTCCAGTTCGTGTGAAATGATCGGTTGGTTTTGCCGTGATGTTATTGGCTGTAAGACTCAAGTGACGTAGGTCGGTCGTGATTGGTCTGTTTCGATCTGTCGGTAAAGTTAGGTCGTTCTTTTTCGGTCGTTTGTGATGTTTATGTCGTGAATGAGTCGTTTGTATGGAGCGGGTAGTTGTTGACATCTGTTTAGGGGAGTCTGTTCTAAGTTAGTAAACCAGCTTTCCAGAGTCAGTCGTTGAAAATAGTCAGTGCTGTAGGTTAGGCATTGCGCAGAGTCCAAGTCAATGTTGTGGTTGGTAAGTCGATGGTGATCAGCAATGTGATCGCTGACATCACCTTTCCTCGTCGCCCGTCTGTGTTCAGTCAGTCTTGTTGTGAGGTTTCTGCCAGTTTCACCGATGTAGGAGGCTTGGCAGTCGGAACAATTGACCTTATAAATCGTTCCCTGTCTGTTCCTCGGTTCGTCTTTGTCTTGTTGTGAGTTGGTTAGTAACTGACGTAGTGTGGTGATGGGTTTGTGGACGACGCGGATATTGAAGGGTAGTAAGATGCACGAAAGGTTTTCAGACATGCCTTTTATGTACGGTATGGTTGCTGTAGTCGTAGGGGTTTCGGTGTCGTTTGTTTCGGTAGTGGTAGTGGGTCGGTGAGTGTTTCGTCGGATGAAGTCGTTGTTGTGGTTGTTCTTCGTAAAAACACGGTGAAGGTATTTGTTCTCGTCAGATAAGCTATCTGTCGAGTCGCATACTAGTTGTGCGCGTCGTGTTAGAGTTCTGATAGTTGTGGCTTTGTGTGATGTAGGGTTGTAGGATGACTCGTCTAGTAATCTGTCGGTGTGTGTCGGTTTCCTGTAAACTGTCGTCCGTAATGAGTTGTCGTTGTGGCTTACCAGGCAGTCTAGAAAAGGAAGTTTGCCATTTTCTTCGACTTCTTTGGTAAACTGTATGTCGGTGTTTTGTTCGTTAAGGTGGTGGTGGTGGAATGCGTCAATTTCATCGTGTCGAACGGCGGTAAATGTGTCGTCAACGTAACGTAACCAAAGCGGTATCTTGTGTCGGCAAGTCGAAAGGGCGCTTTCCTCGATGTTCTGCATCACAATTTCTGCTATAACAACGGAAACTGGAGACCCCATGGCAGTGCCGTGTAACTGTTTGTTGTGTTTACCGTTTTACTGAAAGTAAGTAGACGTTAGGCAAATGTTTAGCAAGTCCATGATGTCGTCTGTCGGTAGCGGTAGTGGGTCGGTAGATTGTCGGATTGCAGTCTCAGTGCATCGTAATGACAATTGAAGTGGAATACTTGTGAACAGTGATTTCACATCAAATGACACTAGTTTGTAGTCGTCAGGTATCTGAACAGTCTGATCACCATCGTCTTACCAACCACAACATTGACTGGGACTCTGCGCAATGCCTAACCTACAGCACTGACTATTTTCAACGACTGACTCTGGAAAGCTGGTTTACTAACTTAGAACAGACTCCCATAAACAGATGTGAACAACTACCCGCTCCATACAAACGACTCATTCACGACATAAACATCACAAACGACCGAAAAAGAACGACCTAACTTTACCGACAGATCGAAATAGACCAATCACGACTGACTTACGTCACTTGAGTCTTACAGCCAATAACATCACGGCAAAACCAACCGATCATTTCACACGAACTGGAATAAGAACATTCTACTGACAACAATCATTCACTTGACTCTGATGATGACTTCCGCACAGGTTGTGGAAACGTCAGCTCACTACCACCGACAACATTCCTTCTCAGGACTTCACTCACCCGGACGATCAGACAACACCTTCACATAATATTATTCTGTAAGACTGTATATTTTGTAACCTTAGCTTGTTTTTCAGTAATTCTTATTTATCCAGATAGTTTATTTAGTTACATTACAATGATTATAAGTTAGTTAGTTAGTTAGATTGTTACTTTACAGTTATTATATTACCTGTTATGCCTGCTGTAACCTTACCTCTCCGCCCGCCTCGTCTAGCTTTTGCTATTTGCGGGTGGAGATGGCAAAATGATGTGCATGAAACAAAGAGTTCATTAATTTATTAAAATCATCTTCACTAGAAAAGCAATACTCTAATACAAGATAAAAGTGTGCTTAAGATTCTTTTTTGAAGCATCACGTAAACTGTGTACTCACATTATCAATCTTTAGTTTTCGCAACTTTTATTATAATTAGTATGCATTCATCTGATACGCAGCCAGGCTTATATCAAAACTCGGTTTTTCCATTCAAAATAGACTGGTAGAGGAGAAGAATGTGACATCTACTTATGGAGTTCTATTTATAATATTTTCAGCTTCTGTATAAGCAGAGAAGCATGTATTTGATATTCCGCCAATTAATGTCCCTCCTCTTCGCCTTTGCCGTGAAGTCTGTCACAGCTAATGATCAATGCAGGTCAGAAGTAAACATACAAGGTATGGCTCTCAAGCGCCCTGTCTTCGAAAGATGGTCAGTAGCGGCTCCTCACCTCTGCGATGTCAAATGCGGAAAAGAGGTCAGGTGCCAAAGCTATAACTACAATCGAAAATATCAAATATGTGAAATAAATAAGCGTACCAAAGAGGCGAGACCAGAGAATTTCCTCTCAGTACCTGGATGGTTTTACATTCGCCGCTTGAACGGCAGAGGTAAGACTTTACATATCTTTATATCCTTGTGATTAGTATTCTTTTGAAACTTGTGGCCATGGCACCTTGCAGGAACCTGCTTGTTTCTACAGTGCTTCACTTTTAAGAAATTGCAACTTATAAATGAAAAAAAAACATATCTTCGTCGCAGCTCCCTTGGGTTCTATCCCTGAATTACCAGCATTGTCTTGTCACGAAGCAAAGGCGAGTGAAGGTAAAACCGCCATCAGTGGCAATTATTGGCTGGATCCAACTGGTACTGGGAAGTCAGTGTTGATTTACTGCGATATGGCTAACATGGGTAAGTCTTAGCAGCCTCCTTAAGTTATCCTTACTATAATTATTGTTGTTATTGTCATTATCATTAGCTAGTATCATTGGCTAGTATCAGTTCTAGCATAGACACCTGTTTTCTGTTGTTGTTACTTGGCTAGTGCTTCCCTGCTAAATTATAGATATGGATGAATGTAAAGATTATATCAATGACTGCGATGTGAATGCAAACTGTACGAATACGTATGGATCTTACAAATGCACATGTCGAGCGGGATATACTGGCGATGGACACTTATGCTCAGGTACACTAAAATTACCCTATAAGTTTTTTTATTTGTTTCGATTATTTTCACTTTCTTCTTGTGAATCACGTTATACTGATGAGTGCAACAATATGATATTATTGAGCATCAATTAATGTGTGCCTAACTGACTCATGTGTAACACTCTGTCATGCATGTTCTTTTTTAGTGCAGAGGTGGCAAAAAAAAATTGAAATTAATGCAATTTGATCCAAATAGTTTCGTCATTCATTTACCGATCACCCTTGTCTACAGATATAGATGAGTGTAGCGATGATAGCCATGCCTGCGATGTGAGTGCAATGTGTACTAACACAGGTGGCTCTCATAACTGCACCTGTATGGAAGGGTATAATGGGGATGGAAACTCTTGTCAAGGTACTATATAGGTAACTGCTGTTTCCCATGCATATATGGCAGCCTGTATATCTGAAGCACCCCATTGCTCATCATAATGAAAACTGCGGTGTGGCGGCTTTTTTTATTTTGCCTTTTCTACGAATATCAGGACTGTACCTGAGGTTCTTATTAGGTATCAACCGAGTTATGTTTGAGCCAGATTTCTTTCCCTTCCATTTTCCGTTTTTTTTCTTTTCCATATGATTACTTTGCGTTTATTTTCATCTAGATATCGGTGAATGCGGCGAAGGAAGCAATGTTTGTGACGAGAATGCAAGCTGCACCAACACTAAGGGCTCTCGCAATTGCACCTGTAAGGAAGGATTCACTGGAAACGGACAGTCATGCCAAGGTTTGCTAAAGTAGGCATTACACGATAAGGCAAAATACTCCGTGGTTACCTTAGTACCTTTGCAAGCCTTTCAGCCGTCCATTACAGTTAATGGCTCGTCACAGATCCCTTTTGTTTGCAGATATCGATGAGTGCAGCGATAACAGCCATTTTAATTTTGTCATATGAATGCAGAGTGTACTAACACAAATGGCTCTTATAACAGTACTTGTAAGAATGGACACATTGAGGATAGACAGTCATACACACATACATACATACATACATACATACATACATACATAGGTTAATTGACCACTCCCCATAGGGGCTTTTCAGGGCCAACACCCACCCATCCCACCTAGGGGAGGACATCCACCACACAGTAATCTCGTGCGTGGGAATTAACGTCTCCTACCCCTAACCCTGCAAGAGACGGGGCCTACGGTTTATTCGTCCTTATCCGAGAAGAATAGAATATCTATCCATTTCTTGATTATAGAAAGGTAGCAAATGTCATGTCCAGATGCATTACATAGGTTTTGGCTCCTAGCAAATCAAGTTTTGCATTGATTATTGCCTGAGTAATATCGCTCGTGTTCAATAATAAACTGAGTGATTGTCTCATCAAGCTACCAATTACGCCTTAATCATTTCAAAGCCTCAATACCCCATAATGATGAGTGCAACAATAGAATTGTATTGAGCATCAGTGTGCTAAAATGGACTCGTGTGTAATACTGTGTTATGCGCGTATCTTTTTTTAGTGCAGCGGTGAAGAAAAAGCCTTTGACATTAACTAATACCACATTAATCCATATAGTGCCATCATTATTGCCATCAACACTATTTGCACTTTCTAATGTCGTCATGAACACTGTTATTCCAATTTACATCATCATTTTATGGGTTTCCTCTAACGATATTGACGAATGCAACAACGGCAGTCATTTGTGTAATGTAAATGCGAACTGTGCCAACACTAATGGCTCTCATAACTGTACCTGTAAGGAAGGATACCTTGAAGAAGGACGGTCATGTCAAGGTACATAAGAGTTAACTAAGAGTGAAGCAAATTGTTGCTCGCGTCATTTGGGACCATGGCAGATTTTCTTTCCACTGCACTGAATTCACCTTTCACAGGTCACTTTCGTTTACAGATATCGATGAGTGCAGCGATGACAGCAATGTCTGCGATGTGAATGCGATGTGTACTAACACTGACGGCGCTCATAATTGCACCTGTATAGCAGGGTACAAAGGAGCTGGAAAATCTTGCCAAGATACTGTAGAGGAAACTGCTGTCTGCTATGCATAAATGTGCCAACGTGTCCAATGAAATTATCGTCCACAGCCTATATATCTCAAGCACCACGTTGCTATTTAAAGTGAAAATTGCAGTATTGCAACTTTTTCTATCATGTCTATTCCACGAACATTGCGATTGTACCTGAGAAGTTATTGTTAGGTGACAAACGAGTTATGTTTGAGGCAGATTTCTTTCCTTTCCTTTCCCCTTTTTTTATTTTACTTCCATTTAATTCAAAGACTAGCAAAAACTAACGATAAAAACCGACGTTTCGGTGTCATCATGACGCCATTGTCAAGGAGAAATAAAAAATGAAGTTTGTGGCAAGATGTAACACTAAATTAGCATAAATATGTTACGAGCTAATTAAACAAATACTTTTGCGCGAATTGAATCGCTTAATTGCCTTGTAATTGTTTGCTTGTAGATATAGATGAATGCGGCGATGGAAGCCATGTTTGTGACGAGAATGCTAACTGCACTAACACTGAGGGCGCTCACAACTGTACCTGTATGGAAAGATACACTGGAAACGGATCGTCATGCCAAGGTAAACTTGATCTGCATACAAACGCTAGCGCATTTCTGATTTTTACTTCTCTCCCCTACCAGGCAAATGGGCCTGCTTTGGCATGCCGAGGCAGAATAGCTCTAAGATCAAACAGCCATTTTTAACAAGTTAGCATGTTAATTGAGCACCACTGTCTATCCATGCTTATTCTCATGGATACCGTTGCCTACTTATAGCCTCTTTCAGAGACGCCTGTTCACCTCCAGTATTTATTTTTGTAAAGCATAAAATGAAAAACCTTTATATCATGACACAGAGATAAATGATAGCTTTGAAAAATAAAACTGTAACATAGTTCTCGAACGTGAATGGCTCTCACCGGCCGGATTTCAACATTTATAATTTCGTGATCAACGAATCAGATGCCAGTTGTGCGGTCGTGCAATTGCTTGTCTGATGCCAGTTGTGCGGTCGTGCAATTGCTTGTCTGAGTACAGAGTCAATTGGACTCCACTCAGTCGTATTGCTGACATATACCGAGATGGCAATTTTAATTGATGAAACAAGCTAAGACAACAGATTAGGGAGACCGAGAATAATCGGTCACAGATTAAGTACTGTAGAGTACTAGCTTACGTCTTTAACTACAAAACTACGGGGCTCTTACTACTATATTACTACTATATTACTACAAATATTGAAAAAGGGTTGAAGACCTGAAATACGTTTCCAATATATATATAAAAGCAGAAATGTGATGGTAAAGAGGCCAACTCCAATGTAGCTTTGTTGGTTTATTAGCTCGACGTTTCGACCGTCTCGGTCTTTCTCAGGAGCATACAAATTACATGAGCAAGATTCAAATTTGAAATTCGTGTCAACAATAAACATGTCATGACGTAATAATATAAAAAGAGAATAGATAACAGCGAAACGTGTTCTAGTGACTAAAATAGATCAATTAAAATATTTATAATTCTTGTAGTAAGCTTATTGATAGTAGGATTGAGTCTTAAAATCCAATAATTTTCCCTTGCTTTTCTGATTTCTCGATTTTGACTTCTAACTTTATCAATAACCGTAAGTTTAAAATTATCGGCTCCACAGTTCTTAAAATGTCTGACAGAGGTATGTTTTTATGTCCACCTTTGATGTCGCTACGGTGTTGATTGCCACGATGGTAAATTGGGTGACCTGTCTCACCTACGTACTGATCGTTGCAATTTGCTACATTCTCTCACGTATATCGCATTGCTAGTCTTGCATGACTTGTGTTGTCGCAGTGTTATCGTTTCTCCTGTAGTGCTCCTTTTAACTGTCCCTGTAAATTTCCCGTATGTTTTGCAGCAGTTGCATCTTATGTCAGCCCTACAGGGCCAGAATCCGGGACGAGTAAACTGCAATGGTTTCTGCTTTTTATGTTTGTGAGAGAAATGAATTTTGAGATTTTTGTTTATTTGGAATGATCGGCCACAGATTGTACAAGTAGCGTCAGATGGAACTTGAATGTGTGGATTGCTTATATTGTGTGGGGATTCATCAGTGGAGGGGGTTGTGTCAGTGGCCATCGGCGATCGCAGTCTTTTTTGGGTAAGCATCTGTGTTAAAGTACGCCCTTTTCGATAGGTAACGAGAGGTGGTTCCTTGAATATGGCCAGAGTGTTGGACGATGTCAAGAGTATTTGATGGTGTTCCTTGAGGATTCTGTGGATGTTTGGCAGTGCTAGGTTGTAAGTTTTTAAAAGTGGTACACGGTCAGTGGAGGAAATAGGTTTGCTTGTGAGCGCTCCCTGCCTTGATGTTCTCCTTGCTTTCATGATACATTCTTTAATCAACTTATTCCTGTATCCTCGTTTAATAATAATAATAAATAATGAAAAAGCATTTATATAGCGCTAAGCTCGACTAGTTCTCCGTAGCGCTTTACAAAGTTATAGACTAATTAACATAGCAATTACATTATAAAAAATCGTAAATTAAAAAGCGTCTTTGAACAAGTATGTTTTAAGGTTCTTCTTGAAAATTGCAACAGATTCAGATGTTTTCAGGGAATATGGTAAATCGTTCCAAAGCTTGGGACCGGCAATGGAGAAGGCACGGTCACCACAGTTCTTTCGAAATGTTCTTGGAACCATCAGGAGCATTTGTGATGAGGAACGCAGTACACGAGAGCCATAATTCCTTTGATGCAACTGTTCAGCAATATAAGTTGGAGCAAAGCCATGTAGACCTTTATAGACAAGTAGAAGTATTTTGAAGATAATGCGATACTTAACAGGTAGCCAATGAAGTTTCTTTAATGCAGGTGTAATATGTTCCCATTTCTTTGTCAAAGTAATAACTCGCGCAGCAGCGTTCTGTATAGACTGTAGCTTGTTAATCACATGGTCAGGTAGTCCATAGAGAAGGGAATTGCAATTATCCAATTTAGATGTAATGTAAGCATGAATCACAATTTCAGCAGTTTCCGGACTGAGATATTTTCGTATCTTACTTATGCTCCTTAGGTGATAGTACGAAGCCTGACAGACTTTTTAACTTGCTCCTCCATTGTTAGATGTTGATCGAAAAACATTCCTAAATTTCTTGTAGATTGAGCTGGGCTAATCTTTTCATCACCAACTTCAAAAAAATTTAGTATAGGAGATTGACGAAACCTGGAACTGATGAGTAACAATTCGGTTTTATCCTGGTTGAGCTTCAAGCCGTTCAATATCATCCATGAATCAATGTGTTTTACACACAATTCCACTTTAGATTTAACTGTTGATAGTTCATCTTGCGAACTGGACTAGAAAGACACATAAATTTGCGTGTCATCAGCGTATAAATGATATTGTAGACCATAGCTCTTAATAATATCAGCTATTGGAGAAGTATATAGTACATACAATAATGGGCCCAAAACAGATCCTCGTGGAACGCTATGTACCAATTTGCGTAACGTTGACTTACAGTTTTCAATTTGTACAATCTGTTCACGGTCTATGAGATAAGACTTACATTGGATTACTTTTCCTTTTACACCAAATCTTTGCTCTAGTCTTGACAACAGTAAAGAATGGTCTACCGTATCGAAGGCCGCAGATAAGTCTAATAGTACAACAACAACAACAACAACATTGACTTTATTTTTTTAAAATGAAAGAAATAAAGGCTTTTGTAGCCCGCAGTTAGCAAAGCTATTCTAGGCGGGCTACCTAAACAGACACTGTATAGGCTCACACACACACACACACACACGCACGCACACACACACGCAACAATGAAATAAATAAATAAATGAGCAAATAAAAATAAATAATAAATAATAGTAGTAATAATCATGTTAAAGGTTTTAACTGAGCCAGTCACACAAGGGAGTTTTTAACAGGTCAAAGAGAAAGCTAATCAGTTGAAATACAAATATAAGCTAGAAAGGTCAAGGTAGCGCAAGTCAACATTCATCTCCTCAATTTCAAGAATTTTCAAAAGCAAGTGAGTTAGCTCACGTTTAAAAGGTGCTTTCTTTAGCTTACGAATTTCAGGGGGGATGCCATTCCATATTTTCGCACCAACTCTAGAAAAGGAAAACAACTGATGATTTGTTCTCGCCTGTTTTATATAAAAGCTTCCAGCTACTGAGAAACGAGTAGAGTAGGAATGAACCTGTTCAGAGTAAGTAAAAAGTTCAGAAATATTGAGAGGAGCACAGCGATTTTTGATGTCATGTAACAGAGAGGCAACCAATTTGAAGTAAAGCATTTTTATCGGTAGAATTCCCGAACGACTAAAAAGAGGAGCACTGTGAGATGTATAATCGGAAAAGTGCATTAGACGAAGAACCCGCTTTTGTAAAATGACGATTTTGTTTAGATGAGTATTGGCGGCTTGGCCCCAAGCAACGAGACCATAGGAAATATACGGTTCAATGAGCGAGCGGTAAATGTTTATAAGAGTAGTGAGCGGTACCAAGTGTCTTAGCCTTGCAACAATACCGATACCTTTGCTTATTTTCGTGGAAATGTAGTTAATATGATGCTTCCAGGAGAGATTACCGTCAATGAGAACACCTAGGTATTTAACATATGTCTTACGTTCAAGAGATACCAATTGCTCCGAGTTATTATCAAGTATTTTAAGGTTTACTTCTCGGTATAGTTTGTGTTGATAAGGATGAAAAATAACGAAATTAGATTTGGATACGTTAAGAGATAATTTATTTGAATTCAGCCATTCACACAACTTTAATATCTCTTCATTGACGACAACTTCAAGTTTCTTTAGATCTTTTTCTGCATATAGTAAATTGGTATCATCAGCAAATAGGTAAAAGTCAAACTTTTTAGAGGAACGATGCATGTCATTGACATAAATTAAGAAAAGAAGCGGACCAAGTATAGAACCTTGAGGGACTCCACACACTATTCTCTCTTTGCTAGAGACAATAGAACCGATTTGGGTTGATTGCATCCTGACAGACAAGTATGATGAGAACCAGTCATTAATCAATCCTCTAATTCCATAATGGTGTAATTTATGCAACAATTTCGAATGATCAACTGTGTCGAAGGCCTTTTTCAAGTCAATGAAAATGCCACAGGAATATAATTTTTTATCAATGTTGTTTTGAATTGTATTTAGAATATCCAGAATTGCATGTTGAGTAGTAGTAGTAGTTGAGTAGTAGTAGTAGTAGGAGTAGTAGTAGTAGCAAAACAATAGAATGGTTTGTATCAAAGCGCGTAGGATATCATTCTGCACTTTAACTATGGCGGTTTCTGTAGAATGGAAAACTTTTTAGGCAGATTGGAACATCTCACCCAAGTAGTGCTTCGTTATGTAATCGGTAAGTTCAACCGCCACAGACTTTTCAATGATTTTAGAGACACGGCTTAGGTTTGATACTGGTCTAAAATTAGCAAACTGGTCGTGATCAGAACCGGGCTTCTTTAGGAGAGGAGAGACAATAGCAATCTTGAGGGATTTAGGTACAGTAGCTGTATCGAGTGGCATGTTAACAATCTTCTTAATAACTGGAAGTAGCACTTTAATGCATCCTTTAAGATTTGGCGACGTAGTCCACAATGTGCTTTTCTGTTACCCCAACGAAATCACAGAATGACGTTGAAATTTCAGTAGGTGGCTCCAAAGTGAGATCATTGCTGATTGCATCTTGTTTAGCTAACAGTGAATAGTGGATTTTTTGAATCTTCTCCGAGAAGAAATCAGCAAATGAATTGGCCAGCGCTGCGTTGTCATGACAGATAGGATACCTCTTGGGAGTTGATTTCTGCAAGAGCTTATTTACGGTAGAAAATAACACCTTTTGATCAGATGAGTGCTGTTCGAAAGATGGAAAGTCATCTGTAAGTATAGAATTTATTCTGAGCTTGGCTTTAAACAGCACGCCTACTCCTCCCCCTCTGCCATGCAATCTTGGAACATGAAGAAATCTATAGCCAAAAGGGCACAATGTGCCGATTTCTAACTCATCGTACTTTCCAGGACGAAGCCATGTCTCCGTAAGTGCCAGAATATCGATGTTGTTATCCACAACATAATCCTTGATAGCCATAGCTTTATTTCTGACGGATCTGATGTTAAATAGAGCAAATAATGTGTTTTTTGTAGTGTTAGTTTGATTAGGCAGTTTAAGCAGTATGTTGTGTAGCTCAAGTGCTCGTTTTTCAAAAAACTCGTTGTCAGAGCACATGCGTCGTAACCTCAATGCCCAAGCTGTATGGGATGGATGTTTTAGTGTGTCGTGGATGACAGCTGGTCCAGTTTAGGTATTGATGGGTATCAGTAGGTTTTGTTTATAAGTCTGTGCTAAGTTCGCCGTTGTTTTTGATGATTACTTGAAAGTCTAGGAAAGGGATGATTGTAGTTGATGTGGTTTGTTCAAACTTGATGTGTGGGTCAAAGGAGTTACATTTGTTAAAGAAGTTTTTTGAGTTTTTCTTCGTCGTGTGTCCATATGAAAAAAATGTCATCGAACACCAACGGATCGTGTATTTGTACCTGTAAGCTCAGATATACTGGAAACGGACGCAATTGTGAAGGTAATTGATTTCTTTTATTGGAGCCCTTAACATTAGAAAGAAAAAGCACTGAGATCTCAGCTTTCACTGGCATGTTTTATATAATAAACAAAAACAAAACTGAGGACAATGATTAAATTTATCATAGTGGTTAAAATCTCAACCGGGAGGATTCAGGGCAGATGGCTATTTACGGATTAGAACCATGGATTTGAGCTCGGGGGAAGTCGACCATTCGTTTGAAAATGAATGGTTTGCTTGTGAATAAAAACGTATTATTAGATGAAAGGATTGCACCAGGACTCCCTTTGAAAAAGAGGCCGAAGGTATTTAGGAAATGGGCTATTGAAGGATTATATTGTTTTTAAATATGTTGTCGAGGCCAGAAGACTAATTAACGTGAAAATAAAAGAATGAAAATATTTGCAGTGATATCAAATACTTCTTACTATTCCAACACTTATGGTTTTTATAAGTACTGGTAATTAGGCAGAGTGGAGTCCAATTCGGTATGATATCATAGAGTGAGAACAAAATCTGACAACTGCGCAGTAGGAGTCTGATTTGCTTATCATGATTATGATTATAGACCGAATTGGATGACAGGAAGTCTAAAATGATTACCAATTAATTTTTAAAGATTAGAATTTCCGAGAAAAGAAGAATAGCCAAGTAATTAAGAAAAGGAAAAATTGGCATCAAACGACTGACAAAGTAAGCGTACGGAACGAAGATTGTAGTTGGATGATTTAAACTATATAACTTTGAATGTGATTGGCTTATTGAACTGTCCAATAACAAACTGTCCGACAACAACTTGGCAAGTGAATAAGAGGGATTTTTTTTTTTTAACTAATCTGTAACAGTGAAGGAAATTGTAATTTTTAGGATTGATGGAGTTAATAGGGATGAACACTCAGGTAGAATGCTTAGGTAGAAAATTCTGAATCATACCGAGGTACAATATATGATTCTTATTCGCACAAATACACGGGAGATTTTTTAAACAACTGTGACCAGCCTAACTTAGACGAAGTCTTGCTCTTAATTTTACAAAGTTGACACAAAATGCTGTCCGTAGGATTAAGATTGTTTCGTTCGGATTTACCTCACTGCGAATTATTTGTTTATTGTTACACAATCTGCCAAAAGGTGTTTTTTTTTTCAAGTGACGGGAAAGAAGGCGTGGAAAGTTCAATTCATAATAACAGTGGAAACGTCTTAGTCCAGCCTTTTTGGGGGTCTTAGTAGTCAACCTCAGCAAGACCAGGCCCCAGCATAGCTTCAATCTCCTTAACCATAAGGATTTCTTGCATATTAGTTATAGTCGCAACAGTGATGAATTAATTTACGTCAAGTTTATTATTTAACTTCGCAGTTGACCCATGTTATAATTACTCAATACTCGATGATGCCAATAGGAAGAACAGTTACATAACCAATTTTGCAGCAGTGCTGTGTGACAACCAACTCTTTGAGGGATGGTATCGTTTTGTGGGAGCTGCAGGAACAAAAATGCCTACAACTCGTGTGCCAGCGGACAGATGTGGCACCGTCTGGTCAGGCTGGTTGGATGGTACTCATCCTATAGTGGAAGATGGTAAAGTTTTAAGAACGGTCTGCTTTAGTGATCTTCAAACCGGATGCAAATACTCAAACGCGATATTTGTAAAAAACTGTGGATCCTACCTTATCTACGAACTTAAAATACAACCTAATTGTTACTCACGCTACTGTGGTGCAGACTGAATATCAAGCTAACAGTTCCACGAGAACTGACTTTTCATAAATCGATTTGTAGGCGCGGGTACTTTAGGAAGAGCTGCATACAGAAAATTATGCAAAGAATCGCGAAAGGCCACTGCTTGTATTTCAATATTCTTTGATTCATTTGATGCCACCGAGTTGTTTTATGCGTTACTGTGCTACTAAATGAGTGTGAGGTATATTTACTTTACGCATTAAGAGGACATATTAATTTATTCGCAAGACTTCTGCATAAAGTATTTAACATGTGATGTAATTAACCTGTTATATCCTATTCGTTAATATTATCAGCCGATTTAAACGTTGGTGGCACACAAATCCATCATCTAATTAATTAAAAGTCATCTGCAATGTAATTAAAAATCTGAAAGACAGGACAAAATCTCAAACTTACAGATTTTTTTTAAGACCTTTTTTGCATTTGGTTATTTGATTAGAATGATATTTAAAATGATAGCCCCTCATATCGATCGGAGTCTCCCGATGGATCATGAAAAGTAATTATAACATAACCAAAGTAAAGCGCGCGCTCTGATTGGTCAATTTAGCGTCCCCCATTTGCCCATGGGTGTACGTTGCTGACGTGAGCAAATGCAAAGACTATTTTTCCGCGCGCGCTTGTTTTTTTCTGGTCGCGTACGATTTGTTAAATAAAAGGGAACTCTTTAGCTATAATGTATCAGTGTTATGTTATAAAACAAATGGTAAACATGTTTACCATTTGTTAATTGGAAATCGGAAGTCTCCTTTCCTTTCTTTTCGAGTAAATCACCGACAATTGCTCACGGTTTTGTTAAAGTTAATATCAAAATTGAAGTTTGTTGATCATTGTTTCACACCGTGAAATTGTCCAACCTTTTTATTTAAATGGTAGACTGATTAGGAAGAGCTGTATATACAAAATCATGCAACGAGTCTATTATCAAGAATGAATTAGGACCAAGGAAGAGAATCCCAAAAGGCCACTGCCTGATATTTCAATATTCTATGAAGAGTCTTCCATTCATTCGATGTCCATTTGTCTCGCGTATACAAGAATAGACCTGAACTGAGACAGCAAAGTGGTCATAGTGCGGGCGAATGTCTTAACAACGAATCAAAATGTCAAGAATCCTTGGTGGTCTTTGGAGAGGAAAGTGATATGAGCTTGGTTATTTTTGGCTGAGCTTCTTGACTGGTGTAAATAGACGGACATCGTTTCACAGCAACTGTGTAATTCATTTTCAATACATTTTCCAAACATCACCAGTTTCAGGTGATTATTGATAAAAAAAATGCAGAAGTAAGAAAATGGTAAATAAAGTAACAAATAGAAAAAAAAATTAGAATAAAAAAAAAGAGATGGATCACTTTTGCAATCAACTTTAAACTGTTTTGCAGGTAAAGTCAGTCTATGTTTACACCGTAATAAAATGTTGCATATCTTTACTGTTGTCAATTTTTCCTTATTAGATACCAAAAAGAACAACATATAAAACTTGTAGTATCTGCCTTTGTTAGAGCTTAGCAGTTTGTACTTACGTGCTAAGAGGCTTAGAGCCTCTTTGGCCGCCGTACCAAAACCCTCCTACCTACCTCTAGGCGACTACTGACACAACCTGAATTTGACGCCACTTCCCAGCTTCTTCAGGCCCAGAAGAACGAACAAGCCTTCTATTACAAAAGTGGTACCAAAGAACTCCAGCCACAGGGAGCACCGTACGTATCAATCCACCCAAATATAAACAACAATGGACCCAAGCAACGGTTGAAGAACAAGTTGGTGTACGCTCATACCAAGTTACCACTGACGATGGACGGGTGTATCGTAGGAACCGCCGACACCTGCGTCTCACAGCCGAACTCCCTAAACAATCACCTCTTGACACAGAGATACCTAGCTCCGATCGTGGTCCCCTGCCCCTGACCAAAGTTGAACAGGTACCACCAGTCGTTGAATCAAAGCCCCAAGAGGTGTTCAAGCCACAAGCAACACCGAACCCTCCAGCTGATGATGTATCGTGTCCAGAAAGATGTAGCGCTCGGGGAAGAGTCCTACGTAGACCAGCGTACCTCCATGACTATACATGCTGACACTTACCTATGTTGTTTATATTCTCCGAACAACGACTCTAAGAAACGATTTAGTTTTTTTCCTTGTTTATTCTTTCCTCTTTGAATAACGGGGGGAGATGTAACGATGTTAATTCATGTATGTTGAGTTCATTTATACAGTTTACCTTACATCTGAGTTCCCAGATGTATTTGTTCGCTTCGTTTGATGTGCACTCGGCTTACAAGAATAAATATTGTGTTTAGAGTCTCTGGTGTTTCACTGTCTGTCTTAGCGAACACGTTACAACACCCAACCATCCGGTGCTGTGTGTATCATAATTTTAGTTCCTTGTTGCATAGTCATTGCCCAACGCAATACTTCTTCACATTTTACTTAACGCATAGATGCTTTTCTTTTTGTTTTCCTTTTTTTGTAAAGAACAAGCACCATCTGTTTTTGTTATTGGACTGATTGACTCACAAAATGTTAAGAAACCGTCCAGTTTTACCTACAACTTAACTTTAACTTTATAGTTGACCCACGTTATAACTATCAAAACCTAAGTGACGCAAATAGAAAAATCAGTTACTTAGAAGAGAGAAAACGTCGTCATCACTTTCACGACAGCCAACTCCCTGAGGGATGGTACCGTTTTGTGGGAGCTGCAGAATCAAAAATGCCAACAAAGAGAGTGCCAGCATACAGATGTGGAACAGACTGGTCAGGCTGGTTGGATGGTGCTCATCCTACAGTTGAAGATGGTGAAGTTGCTAGGACGGTCTGCTTTAGTGATCGTCAAACCGGATGCAGATATTCAAACACGATTTCTGTAAAAAACTGTGGATACTACGTACCTCATCTAGGAACTTAAAATGCCACCTAGTTGTAACTCATGCTACTGTGGTACAGACTGAATATGAAGCTAACGGTTCCACGAAAATTGCCTTTTCATTAATCGATTTGTGGGTGCGGATACCTTAGGGAAGAGCTAGATATACAAAATTATGCAAAGAATCCTAAAAGGCCACTGCCCGTATTTCAACATTATATGACTAGACTTCGATTTGTTTGATGTTCATTTATCTCGCGTTTAGAAGAAGATACCTGAAAACACAGCAAATAGGTCATGACATAGGCGAATTTGTTAACAACGAATCAAATAACGAAGTATTTTGGTTGTCTTTGCAAAGGAAAGTTAATGAGCTGAGCCATTTTTGGCTAACCTTTTTAAAGAGTTGTGAATCGAATGGAAGCATATTTTACATACAATGTCATTATTTAACAATAGTTGTGTAATTCATTATAAATACATTGCCTTACATGGACCAGTTTCAGGTGAGTGTTATTAGGAAAACTCTAGAATTGAACATGGAAATATAATGTAACGTTGTTAAACACCAAACAAAAGTAACAAATAAAAAAAAAGTAGAAAAGAGAACAGAAAAAAAATAGCAAAATGATGGATCACTTTTGAGACTCAGCTGAAAACTAGTCTCCAGGCAAAGTTAATCTCTGTTTACACTGTAACAATGAAGTTTGTGTTGAACATCTTTCTTGACTAATTTTCAAGAACGTTACCTCATCTAATGCTAGAGATCAATTGTCAGTTTTTACCGAAGAGTAAATAAAAACACAAAAAGGCATCTCTTGTAGTATCTGCCTTTATTAGTGCCTAGGAGTCTATCCTTACAATGTACATGCTAAGAAACGTGGGGGAGGGGAGTGGGAAGGGAACGTCTCCAATAAAGATCATGATGAGGAGGATTATTGCTGTGTTATCTGTAGGAGCTAAGAAGAGCGATTTAATAGACATTTTTCAAAATTGGATATTCATGATAAAAAGCTCCGAAGACAGGTTCTGCTTGACGGCTAACGTCGCAAGATTATCATTTATCCCTTTTCTCCCTTATAAATTATATGCACAACCCAAAAATGCTGCCTTGCCTGAGCTATATTTACTGGGCAAAAATATAACTAATCAACAAATGGAGTAAATGGCTATGGGCAAAACCCCAGAGCCGCATTTAATTAAAAATACTGTTCAATCAAATCCTTGATACAAAGTTTTGCCCAGTAAAGGTGAGGGCAATCATGAAACGCCAAAAATACAATCTAATGATCTGAAAAAGGGGAGTGGCTGGGACAAGGAGAGGAGGAGGGATGAAAAAATGCGTCTTTAACCACCGTCAAGATGAAACGAAGTGACGCTCACATGGGAGCCTGGTCACTTGGCAAGCACAAGTATCCTAAAGGGTATTGGCTATAATCGAAATAAATGCCACCCCAAGTCCCAGGCCCCCCAAAGAAATAAAAAGTACACAGTGGGAAGAAGAAGCATAAAAATTATATTTGCAAGCAAATATTTCCTTATTCTTCTATAGATGAAAGTGTCGGAACAGTGGCCAAAAAAGGCCTGGTAATAAATCCATTCCTTGATATGAGCTGCAAATCTACCCATAATATGATTTGCTTGTTTATCCTCTCCGGCTATAAAGTGACAAATTGAAGTGTACTTAATTACGTTACTCTGAAAAAAAGACTGCAGTACGTAAGATCTAGAGCAAACGTACTTACAAGGATTGCGGTAAAACTCATACTGTCTTAACTGGTGACACTGGGAATCAATAATTTTGGAAAACCTGACTATGGTATTCCGCTTTAAATTGCAGGTGGAAGCCGATATCGTTCATATCGCGATATCGGTTTTCGCGACCAATTTAAAGCGGAATTCACGAGTAAGGTAACGATTTCCTTGAATCGCATAATTGAATAAAAATACGAGAAGACAATTCTATTTGCTCAAAATTTGCCCGTGCACTGGAAGGGATATTCGAAAGCTACCGCGCAACAGGTAAAATAACCTATGATAATATCTTGAACTGTCGAAAGGACCCCGCGAAAGACGCAAAATGAGATCTCTTAAACCTTAGAGTCTCTTTAGTGAGATAAACGCCATGTCCCAAAAGCTTGCGACGAAATTATTCACAATTCTCTTTCTGAAAGTTTTGCCCAATTTCCATTACTTTTAACGTTAGAAACGAAACAAAAATGTAATTGTTCGCGCATAAGAACTAAAGTTTGTTGGAGAGATTTAAAGATCTTAGACCACCCGCACAGGTCTAACATTAAAATTGAACTAAAATAATTATTAGGACTAAAAGGACTATGCCATTGTTATTGATAATACTTTCCTCAAAATCGTCATGTCAGTAATTTTAAAACAAAATATACGCTTGTGGTGACTAATCCGTTGGAAGAACAGCAGCTGTTGTTATTTTTGTTTGTTTGTTTTTTTTTTTTTTGTATTTTTCTCAGTTTTTTCTTTTAACTGAATTATAAAAAAAATAATTTGCAAACCAACCATAGTAAAAACTTCAATGACACAATGACAAAAGAAACTTCAATATTTGCAGCGTCATTAACTAACTTGAAATTCTCTTTCGGCGACTATTTTCATTGTCATGCTGAGAACTATGTAGATACAAATTGCCTAAATTTTACTTAGTCTTAGAAACTAAACAAGGGTAAAAAGACTGTTAAGAAAAGCTCGTTCGTACATAAGCAGTAAAGTTTGCTTGAGAGGTTTCAACCATCTACGTATGAAAATAAAAAACCACTACTACTAAAACAAAGGGACGCAAGACCTAAAAGTCTGCATTACATTGGGAATTCTTCCTCTATTTAATTATTTCAAATAATACTTTTTTTTCTCAAAATTTCTGTGCCATTACTCAGTCGCAAGTCACACTTAATGAGATTTTTAACTGTGTTAAGGGCAATTTGAAAATTTTGAGCTTCTCCCACGGATGAAAGGGTAACCCGGAAAAAGCGAAATCGAGCCTCTAATATTTCGGTCCAAAGTTTTGTGTGTAAATAAAATTTATTAATACCTTCTAGTACCTGTCATGTCTGTAATCTAAAACGCATTTGGCGACGGGTTTTTTTTTTTTTTTTTTTCGGCTTCACTTTTTATTATAAGAAGAATAGGCAAAACTCTTCATGGTTGATAAACACCAACAATGTGCTGCATGAAGCTAGTAATATTTCTTATCCTACACTATTGGCTTGGGTGATATCATCATAAAAAACGCATTTTTCTCAATAAGTATGACGAGGCTGTTGTTAGTAGAAAACAAAATTTGTTAACCCTTTGCGGGTCTATTTAACGGTGTTTAAAAAAGAAGGCATGAAATTCAAGTACGTGATAATTGAAAACATTTTAGCACATTCAAAAATTTTTTGATGAACTACAAACCTCAAAATTTGCTGCTTGATTATATTGGCACGAAAAAACTTTATCGTCGTTGACTATTTACTGTCCAGCTTAGACATTTGTGGTTATAAAATATCTTTATTTTCGCTTGTTTGACTGAATTTTCATGGCATTTTTCTCTATTTGCGAGTCCTAAATAAATTTATTTGCCATCAAATAGAAAAAAGCTTCTGTCTCCGACCTTTGCTATATTGTGAATCATAACAATATAGCAAGGTTACTAAGATACTGATTCATTGAGGAAAGGCAAGGTCAAAACTTAAGGGGGCAGGCTCATACCATTCGAAATGGACTATAGAAGCCATAATCACGGGACTATCTCACTCGTGTTACATGAAAAGTGCACCCGTTCTCAGCCATTGAAAAGTGCCTCATCTTCCCTTGTATATTATGGGATAATTCATTACCTGAGGAGGGAATTCCGCATTAAAATTTCACGCGAAAACCGATATCGCACGAATTGTGAAGCGATGAGTGCCATATCGGTTTTCAAGTGCAATTTAACGCGGAATTCACGAGTCAGGTTATGAATTTTCCTTGAGTCGCATCATTGAATTAAAATAGGAAAACCAGAAAACAGCAATAATATTGTTTGTTTTCATCCTGGGCGCGCGCCCCAAAAAGCCATTTCGAAGTCAAATGTCAGAACTGTCATTGCGTTAGCGAATAAGGAGCAACGTCAGTCATGCACGTTAGAACCTCCGACATCTTTTATTTGAACCGTGTTTTTACATTCGGTTTCAAACTTTTTAAACAAGCTTCACACTATTTAAGGATAATGGTGGTATTTCACTAAATTTACAAGCCGTTTTTTTTTAACATCTTTTTTTTTAAATTTCCACTGTATTTGCTCGAGAAGGAAAATAATTTACACATTTTATCTCTTTTGTGGCAAAACGAAAGAAATGAAGTGTGCAAGCGAAAACACTGAAAGTTTAACATCGTGATTAATATAAGATGAGTACCTTGAAGTGACTGTAAATACGTGTATTGATCGATATTTTATTCTTTTAAAAAGAAAGAAGTGTTTCATGAAAAGTCCAAAAACTTTAATCTTTTTATTTGTAGAAATTCGCTACAGGCGACTGCCATTAACTGAGTCGTTGGGATGAGCATTCGACTGAAAGTTGATGGAAATATTCACTGGAGAGTTGTTCAACGATACATCGATGAACAGTCCTCCTAGAACTCTAGCTGTTAGACCATCACTGCCGTTATTCATTGCTGTTGTGTTATTACCAACTACTGATAGAAGTGCAAAGCTGTTGACATCAATTTCTCGCAAAAGTTCAGTGCGTGGACCGCCGCTGGCGTTAGAAAGAAAGAAAGTCTTAAGCACTCTAAACAACAAACGTGTCTAGTTACAATGATAAGGTTGAGATCGGACGTCAGCATTATCAGGCGCCTCTGGCAGCCACTTCAGTCCATGTAACGATCTCACCTTCCCTCCCATCCCACCCAGGGGAGAATATCCACCACACAGTAATCTCGTGCGTGGGAAATTAACGTTTCCTACCCCTAACCCTGCAGGTGACGGGACCTACGGTTTATTCGTCCTTATCCGAGAAGACTAGAATATCTATCCATTTCTTGATATTATAGAAAGGTAGCAAATTCTCCTCACTTATTTTAAGACCATGAGTATTGGTCTGAGTATTGGTCCGTTAGCAGCTGTGACAGTCATAATGGTACGACTGAAAACTCAGCCAACTTGCTTGTTGTTTTTCTAAAAGATTATGGCTGTAGGTGTATATTGAACCCGGGTTTGCGTGACCTGTTAGCTTGGAGATTGTTTTTTCTGGGCCGTGTTCACAGGATTTTCACGCTTTCGCGACAACGCGAAAGCGTGAAAATCCTGTGAACACTAAATATATGAACTTCATATATTTAGATACAATGAAATATATGAAGTTCATATGAACTTCATATATTTCATTGTATCTGATTTATCACTTTCACGGGTTTATTACGAATCAACTTAACGGCCTGCTCTCGGTTGGCTTGTTAGCTCAATTGGTAGAGCGCTGCACTAGTATCTCAGAGGTCAGTGGTTCGAATCCCGTACAGGTCTGATTTTTTTCAGGTCTGATTTTCGCTATTGCTTAAATAGCGCTATCTACTGCGAGGATCGTGCATCATACGTTTCTAATACCGCAGTTCAAAATATATGAACTTCATATATTTCATTGTATCTGATTTATCACTTTCACGGGTTTGTTACGAATCAACTTAACGGCCTGCTCCCAGTTGGCTTGTTAGCTCGATTGGTAGAGCGCTGCACTAGTATCGCAGAGGTCAGTGGTTCGCTTAAATAGCGCTATCTACTGCGAGGATCGTGCATCATACGTAATTTGACGATAGTTGTTATGCTTACGCAGATGCGAAACAATGTCACTTAGCCTCGTTTTCAACTCGCAATTCCACGCTAAATACCTCGCTTCCTTAACCAATCAGAATGCGAGATTGTATTCAATGATGCGATTTTATCTTGAATAAAACACCCATAGAAGTACTGCTTTACGTTAAGGGCAGTTTTGCGGATACCTAATGCAATCTAAGGCTTGACATTCCTTGAAGCTAAAGAGATTCTTTTCTTATTTTTTAATTGCGATCCTTTATCAAAGCGAAGTAGAGTTTCATGTCTTAACACTAGATTACTGGAAAACTCGAAGGATATGTTATCAGGAACGTGATGAAAACTGAATCATCTTTGCGAAACTTGAGAGAGAAGATGGAAGTCCTCTTGTAAAATTAATGATCGTTTTGGCTGGAAACCGACTGTTTATTTCGTAGCTATAGCTACAGTGTTGTTATGAAAGAAAGCACTTTTAACTCAAAAGCAGTGAGTAGCCAAAGGACTTTGCATCTTGAGAGGTAAGAGTGGATCATATATAATACATCGATGGATGATTTGAATAGCGCGCTCCTTAGCAAATTTCAAATCATTATGCATTGATTTTTTCCTGTTACTCCTTTAGTGCTGCATACTAAAATAATGAAGCTGGCTTAACTCTCAAATGAGGATATGGTACAATTTTGACGACAAACAAACTAAAGGGTTTTTTGCAAGAAAGCGGATAACCGACTCTAAGAATTAGTTTCCTTTCTATTGTAGGTTTGCTACCTGAACCTCTGCATGATTAGTTCTATATGATATGAAAGCTCTAGTAATGAATATGTTGCTCTTTATATCTCAAAAGTTACCAAAATTCGCCTCATCCGATATTTGATTGTGTTGTAATTGGACAAGGAATTCAGTTATCTAATAAATAAATGTTGGTCAAGTGATAAAGGATTATTTGTTATAGTTTCCGGGCTTACTTCGGGATCTATATCCCGCTATTTTTTATGGCCAAAAGACGAGAAGATTTCTTCTAAAGTTTTCTTAGTGCAAGAATCGTTTACACTTCGCATTTGGAACCATCATCATCTAGAAGAAGAAGATTTTTCCTGCTTGTCAAGTGCGAGTCAAGTTGAGATTTCTTGAATTTTTCGGCGATATAACCTCAACAATAACGCAACACTATTGATATACTCGCCAAACATAAAGTTATCCATTTGTTCAAAATTAACCAGCGCATTAAAACTAATATAGAAAGGTTACCGCGCTTTAGGTTAAATAACATTTGATAACATCTTGAACTGTGAACGAAGTCTGAGAGAACTTTATTTAAAATCATTTCACAATTCTTTTATTAAAATTTTTGTAGAATTTGCATAGCTTCAGGATAAGAAAAGAAACAAGAAAATGAAGACTGTCGAAAAAGCTTGCTCGTGCATGAGAACTCAAGTTTGTCTAATGTGTTTTCAATTTCAGAAGTTAGGCCACCCGCACATAGTCTAAATTTAAAATTCAAGCATAAATTTCTTTGGGAATAGAAGCTATCAGGACCACACCGTTTTTGTCATTTCAAATGACACTTTTTTTTTTAAATAAATTGCTGCGCTATTGTTCAGTCGCATGTCTCACTTTAACGATGTTGAAAATTAAAAAAAAAAAAAAGTAAAACAAAACAAAAAGTGAAAGCGAGACTGTAATAGAATAAGAAATTTGTTTTGGAATGATACTCATCCTTAGCATTCAAGATCTGTCACTTCAAAGCAAACCGTTTTCATTTACCTGTGGTGACAAAGCGGTTGGAAGATAGGCGAGGAATGAGTAGAGAACTTGAGTACGTTGGATGATGGAAAAGAACCCGTCACACCTGCAACGTCATTAACGTAAATGTAATTCACAGCCATTAACTTGTTAGTTTCGTGCTAAGAAGCAAGTGCAACCCGTCAACACTGTTCAACAACTTTGTAAGTCTCTTTGGTTTTCCGTAGAATTATGCTATATTTGCGGCTTACCTTGCTCCAGAATTAACTTAAATTCGTATTGTATGTAGCTTCATCTGTGTAGTCATACAAGTGTTTAGTATGTCGTTTTCGTATGGTGGAATCTTGTTTACTCCGGAACAAATGAAAATTTCCAGACTAAAATTATACAACGCGGACAAATGGAATGGAAGATTTTAACGCTCCTTAGAGTTATTTAGATTTTACGTAGCCAAAGGCTGAGTTCACCTCAGTAAAACATTGAATTATGAAAAACGAAAGGGACATGTTTTCAAAATACTTCTAGAGCAACCTTAGTAATTATAAATATACGTTTGTAGGCAGAACATACCAAAGCTATTTTACTCCAATTCGACTTCCTTTTAACATTAGACAAACATTTTCATCGTTGCCATAATTTAGCAACGGGGTAAACGGAACCATGATATCACTTAAAGTCTGGCACACATTTCGTTAAATTTATTGCTTGCTAGAAGTCAAAACAGAAACAGTAAAGTTCTTTTTTCGTGTTGAATATTATTTTGGTGCAGACAAACGGTTGTATCGTAACCTTAGTTATGATGCATTGATAAAAGAGAGCATCTTTGTTCGATAGCAATTAGATGTATGACAACCTTGCTGTTTGAAACGTAAGCCGATGAGCTTAATTGAATATACTCAAGGGAAAATTATATTTCATAAGAATCTTTATTTACCCACACTTCTAAAATTTCTCAGCTCTATATTTATGGAGAACAAGTTTTGCTTTAATCCTGGTCAAGGTAAACTAAATTTTTATCTAAAAACTAAATAGCACTGCTTTGAAACAGACCAGAGAATCAATTTCAAGATTTAGTTTCATCAGTGAGTATACAATGCGCTTGTCGCCTGAATCTTTTCATGTGGACTGTTTCTTTACCTAATTTCTAGTATGAAACTGTGATATACAGTATGTTGCTCTGTTCACCTCGAAAACTGGAAAGGCATAAAGACGTCGCTAATGTTTCCAGCTGGTCCAAAATGCTGAATTTAGTACTATTAAATAAGTTTTTTGAACAAGCGCCACCGAGGGAAGATTTTTTGTAATTCCCCGCACCTAAAGAAAGCGAAACTTTAAAGCAATCAGCAATCAACATTGAGTTTTACAGTCCTTCATTAAGATTTGAATTTCCTTATTTTCTGCAGAGGAGTAAGATGTTAAATTTGACATGATATTCCTAATTTTCCAATCGACGAATTCAAAACGTGATCTTTATATCAATTCCTTTCAAAAACGCTTTCTAAAAAGGGACCTGTCCGGCATTTTTAACTCTGCTGCCTGGCATTTTGAACTCTTGCTGCCTGGCATTTTTAACTCTTGCTGCCTGGCATTTTTAACTCTTGCTGCTTGGCATTTTTAACTCTTGCTGCTTGGCATTTTTAACTCTTGCTGCTTGGCATTTTTAACTCTTGCTGCTTGGCATTTTTAACTCTTGCTGCTTGGCATTTTTAACTCTTGCTGCCTGGCATTTTTAACTCTTGCTGCCTGGCATTTTTAACTCTTGCTGCCTGGCATTTTTAACTCTTGCTGCCTGGCATTTTTAACTCTTGCTGCCTGGCATTTTTAACTCTTGCTGCCTGGCATTTTTAACTCTTACTGCCTGTAGTGTATTGTACCGGAAGTGCGAAAAGGTTGTGTTTGTAGGCATCCCGTGATGCCTAGGGAAAGTTGTTGTTGTGATACTCGTTGGCTGCCATGTGAGTAGTGTGTTGATTAAAATATTCAAATCAAAGGACATCGAGGGTTTTTATCGCTGTATATCCGAATATCACATCTGGCGACGAGGATGGGATGGAGAGGAATGTCCTTGTGCTAGTTTCTTTTTACCATTTTGTGTTTGGAGGGGACATACTTCTTTGCAATGCCTGGCGGAGAATCGAGTGAGGGAGATGGCGGTTCGGCGAGCACAAGTAGTGGGGTGTCGACCCCAGTGGCTGTGGAAGTAGGCAGTTTGCAGCCTTTTCAAGTTAAAGGAGATCCGCATTCGGTTTCGCAGCGATGGAGAAAATGGAAAAGAGCGTTTCAGTTATACGCGCTTGGTAAAGGGATCACGAATGACTCGCAGAAATGTGGCCTGTTACTTCACATAGCTGGACTCGATGTACAGGAAGTTTATTTCACACTGGTGCCTGATGGTGCAAAGAAGAACTACGCCGAAACTTTCAAGGTACTGGATGACTATTTTATTCCTAAAGCTAACGTACCGTTTGAGAGACATTTGTTTCGGCAAATTAGTCAGAGTAATGAAGAAACCGTCGATCAATTTGTTTGTCGGCTCAGACTACGAGCCGCTTCGTGTGAGTTTGGAGAGCGGGAAGATGAGTACATCAGGGATCAATTGATTGACAAATGTTACTCGGCAAAATTGCGTCGGAAATTTTTATAAAAGGAAGGCAGTGTTACTTTGAATGATCTACTAGTTACAGCTCGGGCACAGGAAGCAGTTAATTTGCAGATGGAAGCAATGGGGGCTAACAGTGGTTCAGGACAAGTGAACACTGTTGTTGACGATGGGGCAAGGGGAGGCGACATAAGTTCAGAGCAGGTTAACAGTGTGGTAAATTTAAAAGGGAGCACTAGTAGCGAGAAGAGGGGCTGTTTCAATTGTGGTCGAGAGGATCACTTAGCCAGAGATTGGAGATGTCCTGCTCGAGGTAGAAAGTGTCTTCAGTGTGGAGAAATTGGACATTTCAAGGTCAAGTGTTGTAAGAAGCTCGCTAAGGATTCCCATATGGGGCAAAGACAAGGTGACGGTCGGCGTGATTGGAGAAATACATCTAGTATGAATGAAAGAGGCAGAAAGACAAACACAAATTATGTTGATAGTAGCACTAAATCAGGACAAGACTCAACACCTAACTATGTGTTTTCAGTGGAGGATAAGCCTGACCAAAAGAGTGGAATAGTAACTGTTGTAGTTGGAGGTACTCATTTGCCAAATGTCCTTGTTGACTCAGGAGCAACATGCAACCTTTTAGGCCAAGGAACTTGGGAGTGGCTTAAGTCACAGAAAATCCAGTGTCAGACCCGAAAGGAGGCCAAAGCCTTATTTCCTTATGGAAGTACAAAGCCATTGCCAACACTTGGAACACTTACAGCAGATATAATGTCCATTGACACTGGTGTGACCTGCAAAGCTGATTTTGTAGTTATAAATGGAGATGGCAGAAGTCTCCTCTGCAGAGAAACAGCAGTGAAACTTGGTTTGCTACGACTTGGGCCTAGCCATGCCGTTAATGCCGTCAATACAGAAGCTGATATCAAAGAAAAGTACAAAGAACTTTTCAGCGGTGTTGGGCTTCTTAGGGATTACGAGTTGAAGTTAAATATCGATGATTCGGTGAAGCCGGTGGCGCAGCCAGTCCGCAGGATTCCATTCGGTGTACGAGAGAAAGTCGAGAGAAAGCTAGATGAATTGTTGGAGAGTGGAATTATAGAGGAGGTTCCTGATGGACCAACAGGGTGGGTCTCACCACTTGTGGTTATACCCAAGGCAGATGGAGATATCAGGATTTGTGTAGACATGAGGTGTGCCAATCAGGCAATCGTGAGGGAACGTCAGCCTATCCCTACAATAGAGGAGGTGCTTCTAGATCTTAATGGTAGCACAGTATTCAGTCGTGTAGATCTGAAGTGGGGATTTCATCAGATACTTCTTGCTGAGGAGAGTAGACATGTGACAACGTTCGTGACTCACCGTGGTCTCTATAGATATACCCGACTCATGTTTGGTGTCACCTCAGCACCTGAAAAGTACCAACAAATCATCCGGGACGTATTGCGAGGCTGTGAGGGCGTGGCTAATATAGCAGATGACCTAATAATTCACGGACAAGGGGAGGAGCAGCATGATAGGAGGCTCTTGGCTGTGCTCGATCGATTGAGGGAAGCAGGTCTGACACTGAACAAAGACAAATGTGAATTCAGATTACCCAGATTGACATTTTTTGGTCACGAAGTAACACAGACCGGTATAGAACCCAGTGAAGAGAAAGTCGCAGCAATCAGACAGGCAGGTCCTCCACAGAATGTTAGTGAAGCCAGATCTTTCCTCGGTCTTGCCCAGTTTGTGTCTAAGTTTGTCCCAGATCTGTCATCCATTGCAGAACCCATTCAGAGGTTAACCCACAAGAATACTGAGTTCAAATGGGGCAAAGAACAACAGTTGGCATTCGAGAAGTTAAAAGAGCTGATCACGCACGCGGATGTCCTAGCTTACTTCGATGTAAACAGCAGAACAAGAATTGTGGCAGATGCGTCACCGGTGGGGCTTGGAGCGGTTTTAACCCAGCTACATGGAAGTGAGTGGCGTGTGATTGGGTATGCTTCGCGACGCCTGTCTGATGTGGAGCGGCGATACAGCCAAACAGAGAAAGAGGCCTTAGCCCTGGTATGGGCTTGCGAACGCTTTAATATGTATGTTTTCGGCAGGGAGTTTGAGCTTGAGACGGATCATAAGCCGCTGGAGTACATCTATTCTCAGAAATCGAAGACTTCTGCCCGTGTGGAAAGGTGGGTCCTTCGCCTACAGGCCTATCACTTTAAGGTTGTTTACAGACCAGGCATGACCAACATCGCAGATGCCTTGTCTAGGCTAAATTGTGGGTTCCAAGGTAACGACGGAGAAGATTATGACTTTGTGCATGCTGTGGTTGAGAATAGTGTTCCTTGTGCTTTGACACCTGCTGAACTAGAAAAAGCCTCAGCTGAGGATATGGAGCTGAACCTCATCAAAGAATGTGTCCAAACAGGAGATTGGAGTCAGTGCAATGTACCTGCATACCTGCATGTGAAGAATGAATTGTGTACATATGGTGGGCTGCTTTTACGGGGTTCCAGGCTAATGATTCCCCGAGAATTGCGACCGCGTGTTTTGGAGTTGGCCCACGAGGGACATCAGGGTATTGTTAAAACAAAATGTAGACTGCGCAGTAAAGTATGGTGGCCCAAGATGGATGCTGATGCAGAGAAGCTGTGCAGGAGTTGCCATGGTTGTCAAGTGGTCAGTGAATATGCTCCCCCAGAACCTATGGCACGAGCTCTTCCTCCCAGTGGCCCTTAGGAAGATTGTGCAGCTGACATTCTTGGTCCCTTACCTTCAGGGGAAAGTTTACTGGTGGTGGTAGACTATTTTAGTAGATATTTTGAAGTGGTTATTTTGAGGTCAACTTCTAGCACAAGACTCATTGAAGCTCTAAAACCAATATTTGCCCGGTTTGGAGTGCCGCATACACTCAAGACTGACAATGGGCCTCAACTGGTATCTGAAGAATTCGAAGCCTTCCTTGCAGAAAATGGGATAGAACACCGCACAACAACTCCCCTGTGGCCGCAGGCCAATGGGGAAGTAGAGCGTCAGAATCGCACATTGATGAAGTCAGTCCAGATAGCTCACATTGAGGGGAAAGATTGGCGTCAAGAGTTACAGACGTTCCTAACCGCATATAGGTCAACTCCTCAGATGACAACTGGGGCAACACCCTTCTACCTGATGTTTGGAAGGGAAATGCGGTCAAAGTTGCCAGACTTGCGCAGGGAGGCACCTATCACTAATGAGGAAGTCCGCGATCGAGACTGGTCAAGGAAGTTATCACAGAAAGAGTATGTTGATGCAAAGAGAATTGCTGTTGCAAGTGAAGTGGAGGTTGGAGATAAAGTACTCCTGAAGAACTCGAAGACTAACAAATTGTCTCCAAACTATGACCCAAATCCTTGCGAAGTAATAGACAGGAAAGGAGGAGAGGTAACAATTAGAAGTACAGCCGGTGCCGAATTTAAAAGAAATGTCTCATTTGTGAAAAAGTATCAAGAGAAACCCTTGGAGGCGAAAGTCGATATTACTCCCGTCCATCGAGAGCAAGAAGGAACAAACCAAACAGAGGTAGCAAAAGGGGAGGATGAACTCCCAAGGCCAGGGCCAACTGGATCATCGATGTCTGTTCAGCAGGCCACTGCCACTATCCGAAGTCCACTTAACCAGATAGTTTGTCCTAGGCCAGCTCGGAATGTCAGACCGCCTAAACGATTTGACGACTACGAACTTTCTAAGGGATAATTGAATGTTATTTGTTGTAGGCTCATTGATATTATGTTAGGAATCCGACTGGACTTTGTTTATGAACAGTAGGCCCGGGCCTGCATTTATATGCAAGACATTGTAAGAGTTGTGTTATTTATGTTTGGGTTTTCGCTCTAAATTAAGGAAAAACAGGGAGGGATGTAGTGTATTGTACCGGAAGTGCGAAAAGGTTGTGTTTGTAGGCATCCCGTGATGCCTAGGGAAAGTTGTTGTTGTGATACTCGTTGGCTGCCATGTGAGTAGTGTGTTGATTAAAATATTCAAATCAAAGGACATCGAGGGTTTTTATCGCTGTATATCCGAATATCACACTGCCTGGCATTTTTAACTCTTGCTGCCTGGCATTTTTAACTCTTGCTGCTTGGCATTTTTAACTCTTGCTGCTTGGCATTTTTAACTCTTGCTGCCTGGCATTTTTAACTCTTGCTGCTTGGCATTTTTAACTCTTGCTGCTTGGCATTTTTAACTCTTGCTGCCTGGCATTTTTAACTCTTGCTGCTTGGCATTTTTAACTCTTGCTGCTTGGCATTTTTAACTCTTGCTGCTTGGCATTTTTAACTCTTGCTGCCTGGCATTTTTAACTCTTGCTGCCTGGCATTTTTAACTCTTGCTGCCTGGCATTTTTAACTCTTACTGCCTGGCATTTTTAACTCTTGCTGCCTGGCATTTTTAACTCTTGCTGCCTGGCATTTTTAACTCTTGCTGCCTGGCATTTTTAACTCTTACTGCCTGGCATTTTTAACTCTTGCTGCTTGGCATTTTTAACTCTTGCTGCTTGGCATTTTTAACTCTTGCTGCTTGGCATTTTTAACTCTTGCTGCCTGGCATTTTTAACTCTTGCTGCTTGGCATTTTTAACTCTTGCTGCTTGGCATTTTTAACTCTTGCTGCTTGGCATTTTTAACTCTTGCTGCTTGGCATTTTTAACTCTTGCTGCTTGGCATTTTTAACTCTTGCTGCTTGGCATTTTTAACTCTTGCTGCTTGGCATTTTTAACTCTTGCTGCCTGGCATTTTTAACTCTTGCTGCTTGGCATTTTTAACTCTAGCTGCTTGGCATTTTTAACTCTTGCTGCTTGGCATTTTTAACTCTTGCTGCCTGGCATTTTTAACTCTTGCTTGCTTGGCACTTTTAACTCTTGCTGCCTGGCATTTTTAACTCTTGCTGCCTGGCACTTTTAACTCTTGCTGCCTGGCATTTTTAACTCTTGCTGCCTGGCATTTTTAACTCTTGCTGCCTGGCATTTTTAACTCTTGCTGCCTGGCATTTTTAACTCTTGCTGCCTGGCATTTTTAACTCTTGCTGCCTGGCATTTTTAACTCTTACTGCCTGGCATTTTTAACTCTTGCTGCTTGGCATTTTTAACTCTTGCTGCTTGGCATTTTTAACTCTTGCTACTTGGCATTTTTAACTCTTAGGTTATTTCGGGCAGTCAGCGCCCCTATCATTGTCTGTACTATTATTATAAATTTTTTTTTTTGTATATTTTGGGGTGAAAAAAACAAAGTTTTTGTTGTTTTTGTTGTCGTTGTTGACCTACTAACTCATTTTTAAAAATAATCTTTATTACATCTCGAACTTAGCGTTTGCATTGCAGCATAATAGAGGTGAGTGGCATTACTATTATACTGCGCGTGCGTGAAATTAAATTCTGGCCCTGTAATAGACGTGAGAGTGGCATTACTATTATACACTGATAACAGGAAACCTCTCAATTTCCAAATTTTTTAACAGAGCCGGAATAAACTAATCACTAAAAACTCTTACCCCTGGCTACCTTACCACTATCACAAAATAAGACGACTCACCAAAACAAACCAATCCACTAAGAGATCTACAATCTACTACCGCAGCAAATACAACAAGCATGCACGAACAGACAAAATAGTACGCCACATCCTACACAAATACCACAACATGCATATCCCCAACTCACCAAAGCATACAGCAACACCACCAAACTGCACACCATGCTACTCACCAAAAAGCTCTTACACTCAAAAATTAGCAAATAATAATAAATTTTAATGGCATTAATTTTTTTTTCTTTTTTTTAGTATTTCAAGTTTTACAGTTTATGGATTCCAACATGATCATTACATTCTTAATAACTTTTCCTTTTACTGACCTTCTAAATCTTCCTACAATTTACTTTTTGACGCAAAATTTTGTCAGTAAAACTTTTGTTTCTTTAATGTAACCTGGGTGTAAGTTCTTGATATAATTTATTTATTTAATCACTTTCACCAGAGTATTGTGAGGGTCGCACAACAGAGCGAGGCTCCAAACTAGGTGCGCCCAATATCCCACCCATCCCACCCCAGGGGAGGACATCCATCACACAGTAATCTCGTGTGTGGGAAATTAACGTCTCCTACCCTAACCCTGCAGGAGACGGCACCTCCATTTATTCGTTCCTATCCGAGAAGACTAGAATATCTAACCATTTCTTGATGTTATAGAAAGGCAGCAAATTCTTCTCAATTATTTTAAGACCCTGAGTGTTGGTCCGGCCGGGGCTCGAACCCTCGACCTCCCGCACAACAGTCCAGCGCTCTATCCATTGAGCTAACCGGGAGGCGGTTAAAGCTAATCGGGAGGCGGTTAAAGTTATTGGATAAAAAGAAAGACAAGTGAACATAATTTTAGTAAACTCGTATAGCCATAGCATTTAGAAAAGGAACGAAAACTGATGACAGCTTAAATCAGCGTCAAAACGCCCATGTGGCGCGCCGTTTTCTATCATTTCGCTGGTTCAAAATCATCATTCTGAAATGTTTGAGGTAGTCGTTTTTGAACAAAGGTTCGATATCCTTCAGGCTTAACAGTTTCTGAGAGGTGATAATCGAGTCTCTGGGATGTTCGTTGATGCAGTGATCCTAAACAATAACTACGTGTTTATTCTTCGTCATTCCTTCGCAGCATAAATGAAGTTTCTTCATCATTAGAGCCAAGAGAAGCTACGGAATACAACGGCAAACTCTAACGTACTTTCTCTGTGCGGCCTGGCCCATACACGTAGTTGGAAAAAAATAACAAGTAGTGATATAACAATCGCTTCAAAGGTTTTGTCAGTCCTCTTTCAGGATGTAGCTTTAAACTGATTGAGGAATGAGAGTGCATAGAAGAGGTAAAGATAATATGTAAAGGGTTATGAATAAAATTCCAACATTACTATCTTTTCTTTCTTGAATGGAACTGAGTAGCAAAAACGAACATAAACAATTAAAGGCAAATTACGACCAAACAATAAAGTATTGACGATATAATCTTAGAAAGTTGCGTAAATGGTACAGAAGTTCATGTAAAGGATTCTCATTTGTACAACGTTAAAAAACAAAATCAAGACCAAAGATTTCCGTAATTCAACTAATTCTGCTTCAAATACAAAATCTCATTTTATCAGTGGATTCACAATGTCTGTTCCACATCATATCTTCTCTCTTAAAGAAATAATTCTAATGAAAATGCACAATAATGCACGTTTCAAGATTTTTTCGGATGCCACACGTTAAACTGTGATTCATGCAGCATCATTTCCCAGGAATAAACTTCACTGTCCGCGATTTGCTCTATGAAGCTGTGAAGTAAGAAGTCAAGAGTTGCCTAAACTCTTCCTTGGCTTTAGAAACTAAACAAGGGTTAAAAGACTGTTAGGCAAAGCTCGTTCGTGTATAAGAACAAAAGTATGTTTATAAAGTTAGAAATTTCAAAAAATTAAACCACCTGCCCTTGGAGATAAAAATCATCACAATTTGAGGTAGACGTTTGGACCATGCTGTGAATTTTTCCTCGATTTATCAATTTCAAGTAACACATTTTTTAAAATAGCTAAGGTATTGTTCAGCTGCTAGCCACCCTTTATCAAAACGTAAATGAAACTTATCAAGGGCAATTTGAAAATTCTAAACTTCTTCTACGGAAGAAAGAGTAACCCGGAAAAAGTGAGAACGATCCTCTATTATTACCAACATATCGTGTTCAAGAGAGAGTGATTAATGCCTTCTAGTACCTGTCATCTTAAAACGAACCGGAAGGGAATTTCAATTTGTTATTCATTCTTTTTAGAATACGCAAAACTCATGTTCATAAACATCTACAGGCGCGAAGCCTGTAAAGCTTCTCATCTTAAACTAATAGGTCAGAGGATATAATCATCTTAATGGCTACCGCTTCTCTAGAAGCTGTAGCCACAAAAACACTTTCTCGTCTCGTGAATTTAATATATAGATTTGGCCAAGGCTAAAAGCGGAGCTCCTAATAAGTAGAAATTCTGCAATAAAATTTATTTACATATATTAAAATTTTTTTAGCCAAAAATTAATTCAGTATGATAGATTAAAGCCACTGACACTTACGAGTAACACGTGCCTGTGAAAAGTCAAAATTTTGGAGAAACCAGGAAAGCAAACACAATGCGCAGTAAATTTTTAAAAATCATCTTTTCCAAAAACCAAGCTCCAGTGAAAGAAGACTAATTAAAGAACTTATTTCTGACGAAAAAAGCGATGGGTGCATATTACGTTTTAACTCAAAAATCAAGATGAAAGATAATAATCGCTAAATATTTTCGCATGTGTGCAAAATGAGCATGTGGATCATATTTCAAAATGAAATATGTGAATTTGTCCGTGAATGAAGAGATCTCAAGTTCCATGGAATCTGTCAATAGGAAGCAAGACTAAAATGGCCAAGAAATATTTCGGAATGACAGATTTATTCAAAACAATTTTTGATTCGCTGTTATAAGCGAAAAACTTACGAATTTCTTACTTGTACAAAGCCCACGCGGTAAAATTCATCATGCTTAGATCCTTGTTTACTTGCCTTCAAGGCCAGAAATTGCGCTGCGTTATATTGAAAATTCTGAGAAAACTTCGATTTGACGCAAAATCTTCGATTAAACAATACTTTTTGGACACATTGTTACTCGAACATAATATTTACCGGGCCATCGTATCGTCAAATTGTTGCTAGGCCCTGCTTGAAGTCCGAAAGTTCGGTTTTCAATTTACGTCTATAATTCGCATCGCCTCAGAGAATCGTAGTGTCATTGACTCGAGAGCTTATTCTGTCACCTTTAAGACCTTGATATCCATTCTTTTCCAGTCAGAGTATTCTACAACATTGTTACTTTACATTCTGAGTTCCACAAGGTCTAACTCGATCGAAACTGAACGAAAAATCCGACCTGAAAATTTTGAGGGTCGACCGCGCAGACACTATATTTTCAAATTTGATCATAAAGTATTTTCGTGATAGCATACATGCCTGAGGGCGCGTACGTACGTAGGTATGCTCGGTCAGTCACGTGACAACCAAACGAATAAAGGTTGACCATATTCCATGGGTATGGGGCTCTGCCCCACGCGCGCGAAGCGCACGTGGGAGCCGCGCTATTAGAGAATCACCTGAAATATTTTATTCGTAATTTTAACAAATTACGAATGACATAAATTGCAAACAATGTTGTGTGTTAATCAGACATGGTTTAAAACAGGACAGCTTAAATTCCATAGCAATATAATTATAAAAAAAATAAAAACATAACTTTTCAGGAAATTTTGGATGGCAAAATTCACTTTTATATTTCAGCGTTATTACTGCCATAAGAATACTGCACTGCCAGTAGCTAGTTGGTGTCAAGCTTGGACCGATGCAACAATACAAATTCCTATATCATTTGATTTGATTCAGCTTTCATTGCCTTTCCTTACATTTGCATGTCCTCATCCTAAACTTGAATTCGTATTGTAGCAAAGAAACCAAGAGTTGTTCAAATATTTTCTCTCGGACATAGGATACAACAGCAAACAAATTAGAATTGAACTGGCGTGACATTGCTCAAGTAAATTGAATTTTTCGTTGCCAACGACGTTCTTTAGTTATCAATTCTTTTAAGCGCTGATAATCTATTTTAAGCGCACGATTGAGTTTCCTTGGTTAAACACTGCATCATTGAAAAGCTTAAGAAATGTCTTTTTTTGGATTGAAACCAACTGTTAGCATCGTTGTCATAGTAATAATACTTGGACAAAAGAGAGCATTGTTGACTCGGCAGCATTTAGGCGCTTTAGAACTTTGCATCGTGATAACATACAAAAATAGTTATACCCTGCCAGGAAAATATTGTTCACCGCAAGCTAAGCTCGGTTTTATTTTTCCTTTCTAAGTAGGCAGGAACACAGCAGCCAATTTCTGATTCAGCACAAGTAAAGAGGCATGTATTGGATATTTTACAACTTAGGATTCCTCCTCCTCGCTTCCACCATGAAGTCTGTCACAGCCAATGATCAATGCAGGACAGAAGTAAACATTCAAGGAATGACTCTCAAGCACTCAGTCTTTAAAAGATGGTCCGTGGCGGCTCCTCACCTCTGCGATGTCAAATGTGGACGGGAGATCACTTGCCAAAGCTATAACTACAATCGAAAATACCAAATGTGTGAACTAAATAACCGCACCAAGGAGGCGAGACCAGAGAATTTCCTCTCAGCACCAGGATGGTTTTACATTCAGCGACTGAACGGCAGAGGTAAGACGTAACAAAGCTGCAATGTACATATACATATCTATGTAATTAGTATTCTTTTGGAAACTTATGACAGGAACTTTTAAACGAAAAGAAATGTCTTTGCCGCAGCTCCTTTGGGTTCTATCCCAGAATTACCAGCGTTGTCTTGTCACGAAGCAAAGGCGAGTGAAGGTAGAAACACCATCAGCGGCAAGTATTGGCTGGATCCAAGTGGCACTGGGAAGGCAGTGTTGATTTACTGCGATATGATTAACATGGGTAGGTCTTACCAGCCACTTTATGGTTAAGTTATCCTTACCGTGATTATTATTGAATGGGATGTTATTTTCTTTATCGTTGGTTGGTATCAGTTCTAGCGCGGACACGTTTTTTCCATTGTTCTAACTTAGCCAGTTTTTCCTGCTAAATTCTAAATGTGAATGAATGTAAAGACTACATCAATGAGTGCGACGTGAGTGTTAACTGTACGAACACGTATGATTCTTACAAATGCATATGTCGGCGGGATATACTGGCAATAGGCACTCATTTTTAGGTAAACTTAATGTCTTTCAGCTAAAATGACCTCAAAAATGTTTTCTTTTTTATTATTTTGACTTAGTTCTTGTTACTCACATCATCATGATGAGTGCAGCAATAGAAAAGTATTGAGCATCAGTGCTTACCAAATAGAGTCGCGAGTAATATTGTGTTATGCGTGTGTTTTTTTAAAGTGCAGTGATAAAAAGATATTTTTGACACTGATTAATACAACATTAGTCTACATACATATAGTGCAATCATCATTGCAATCAACACTATTTTCGTTATTTTATGTCACCATCAGCACTGTTGTTCTAATTGACATCATAATTGTTTGGGTTTTCCTATTAAGATATCGACGAATGTAGCCATGGCAGCCATTTGTGCGATGCAAATGCGAACTGTGCCAACACCGTTGGCTCTTACAACTGCACTTGCAAGGAAGGATACATTGGAGACGGAAGGTCATGCCAAGGTACATTAGAGTAAACTTTAATCAGTGTCAAAATACATTTGACACTGATTAATACAACATTAGTCCATATATATATAGTGCAATCATCATTGAAATTTCACTGTGGTCCAGCTACTTCTCTTCATTCAATTTATCCAGTAAACCTAGATCAATATTCGCCAGCTATTTCGACTCTTTGTGGTCAGAAAACTAATTTTAAAATGTCCGCCATTTTTTGTTTTTTTGTACGTTCAATCCAATTCGTCGCTTGCACGATGAGAGAAAACCTGTCTTACTGGTTTTCTCGAGTACAAATACCGCGTGATATTTGCGCTCGTCTTAGGCGTTATTTGTACTCTACGGATTACAGTTGGATAATAATGGCTACTATTTATCCTGCAGTCACGAGTGCAGTAAAATCCGGAGCCAAATTATTGAAATATGTCTATGTTTAATGATAACCAATCACGTCAACTTCAAGAAATTTCTTTTAGCCTCGATTAGAGCTAAAATCGGGCTAAAGAGAACCTTTCTTGTTCGAGAATCTTGTTACAGTCTTGATTATCGGGTTGTCCTTTATCATATCCAAGAAAACATGTGTGTCAAAAGTTGTGGTAGTTCTCCTCCCCAAAGTTAAAGGGAATCAAACAAAAACGTCACCTACATGCACAACTGTTTCCATTTCCAGTATATCCGGGGTGACAAGTACAAACATGAGATCCGTTGGTGTTCGTGCAGTTAGCGTTTACGTGACAAAAGTGATTTCCTTTGCATTCGTCAATATCTGAGAAACCAGAAATAATTCTGCTCTTGATTATTTTTGTCACCAAAAATAGGCTCAGTGACTCTTTGTAGTGTAACTGCGCTAGATATATTTCAAAAAATAAAATGAAAGGGTTTTCACTTATGCTTAACACGAACGCACGTCTCTGTCGGGGAATATTTGTAATACGAGTTTTAGTTCATAACTAATGTTAATATGACTCATAAGTAATTAATTCAATTTAATGTCCTGATAAATATTAATTGTTACTAAAGTCCGTAGACAAAGTCCGTAGTTGTTTTTAGTTTTTTGTTGTTGTTTTTGTGGTTTTTTTTTCATAAGAACGTATTTCCGATGTCTAGTTTCTTTCCCAAATTTTGGTAATATGATTAAGTGGAGCGCAATTCGATCTGTAATCATACTCTTGGCTTACACATCGGACTCCCGCTTCGAGGTGCTCTGATTTTGTTTTAAAATCATTCGAATCATTCATTACAGACCAAACTGGACTCCACCCAGTCCTATTTCCATTATTAATCTTACTCGTTACTAACGAAAAAGACTCGTGCTTCGCAGCCGTTCGATTTTGTCAATCGCTCGTATGAATGCGGATCGAATTAGACCAAAACGTACTCTGAGATGGAAATTGAACAAGAAGAACCATTGATTCGAGTTTTGATGCTGTTTGAAAGCAAGATGTAATAAAGACTACTTAAAATGAAAATAATGGAAATACAATATTTGCAGAGATTGCGATTACGTCTTACTGTCCCAAGGTACCTTGACGATACTATTACAATTGTCGAGGGACAAAGTCTCACAGCAAACTATTCGTTTGTTGAAATGCAGTCTGCCAAAAAGTCCTTTCTTTTAAATGAGAGGAACGATGGCATGGAAAGTTCAGTCCATAATAATAATGAAAACGACTCACTTCAGCCTTTGTTTTTTTTTTTTTTTTGGGGGGGGGGGGGGGGGGGTCTCAGTAGTCGACCTCAGTGAGACCAGGCTCCAGTAAGGCTTCAATCTCCTTCATCATAAGGATTGCATCTAAGTTACGAACTGAACAATGATGATTTTATTTAATTCAAGTTTATTATTTGACCCTCAGTTGACCCATGTTATTATTACAATAATCTGAGTGATGCCGACAGGAAGAACAGCTACGCAACACCCAATTATCCCGTGCTGTGTGACAATGGACTCGCTCAGGGATGGTATCGCTTTGTGGGAGCTGCAGGAACAAAAATGCCAACAACGCGTGTGCCAGCATTCAGATGTGGTGCAAGCTGGTCAGGCTGGTTGGATGGTGCCCATCCTACAGTGGAAGATGATAAAGTCCAAAGGAAGGTCTGCTTTAGTGATCGCTCTACTGGTTGCAAATACGTAAGCAGAGTTTTTGTCAAAAACTGTGAATCCTTCTTTATCTACCGACTTCATCCCCTATCTAATTGTGACTCGCGCTACTGTGGTGCAGACTGAGTATAAAGCAAATAGCTCCATAAAAATAAAAGTATTATTAGCTGATCTGAGGGTACAGTTACTTTCAGGGAATTAAAGTAGTTTACTTGTTTTTTATAAATCTCAAACCAAATTCCAGAGACATTAATTTTAGATTACATAGTTCAATCCGATTTAAACCGGTCCCAAATGTCTCAAAACCCAATAAGATATGTCAACATATATCGCCCCCATGCAAGATAGATTACATATCTGAACTGTGGGCATTGAGTGGAGATGATCCACAGGTGTCCCAAAACAGCTTATTTATATGATGGACTCGTGATTCTTGCTACATACTTCAGGCACCTTCTAGCGCGGGCACAATCTGAAATGCCATGTTGTTGTTTTAGTCAAATAGAGAAAAGAGAAAGCTTGAATGAGTTAAAGAGTTTGCAACTATTCTAGTTTAAGTGGAAGGAAATTGTAAAATACAATTTTGACCAATAACAAAAATCATTGAGAATTTTCACTGCAATGAGAGTTTTGATGCCAAACTTTACTTGGCTATGTTTATAACAATAATCCTTTAAAACTTACGGGTAGAAAGGCATATAATAGACCATTTCCGAATTACGTTTGGCCTCTTTTTCAAAACGAGGCCTGGTGCTCAACCATAGGTATGAAAATGAGTTTAATTTGCATGTGAATGAAAAGTTTTTACCATACGAAAGGATAAGCATTAGGACTCGCTTTGAAAAAGAGGCTAAAGGCAATTTCGAAATGGGCTATTTACACTGGAGAAGCTGTAAAAAGAACATTTGAAATTATCACTTTGACAAAAGCCAACTGGGCTGGCGTACGAAAAAACCCTTAAAGGCCATTGCTGAATGTCTTAAGGTGGAAATAATTCTATTTTACGATTTATTTCATAAACTTTGCCATCTCGTTTTGGAGACAAGACTTCGAGCAGAAACACCGGTAGGGTAAGCAAAATGTCGAGAAATCGTGAGTGGTCTGTCAAAGGAAAAAATGATATGAGCTGGGTCGTTTGTGGCTGAGCTTTTCGAGTGGTTTAGAATGATGAGCATCGTGCATCTGATACAATTATTTATTATAAATTGAACAGCTCTGAAACAAAACATTGATCTTGTATGGACCGTTTTAACTGGGTCTTTTAAGGTGGACACTAAATTAAATGGAACAGCCATTCAACTAACAGACTGACACAAAACATAAACAGAAGGGAGAGTTTAGGAAAAATCATAAACCCAGAGCTGAGTGCAAAGAAAACAGATCAATCAACTCATACTGTTTTTAATTTTACGTTTTCTTTTCAACAAGAGTAGGCACCTTCGACACTCGACTAAAAAAGACTCTAAAAGTTAATTAAGTAAAATATTGTTTACATTGCAACTGTTTACTTTATGTCGAAATTCATTTCATTTTGTAAGAAAGCACTCGCAGCTAATACTACGGATTGCTTATAATAAATGACTTACTGATTAAAGATAAAATAAATATATACTTGTAAAAAGTATCTATTATAATCTACGAAAGATGATCGTTACAAAAGAGCGTATCCAACAGTGGACCGGGCAGGCGGCGATGATGCTCAAAGTCACCGATTTGGCTCAAACTTGGCTCAAACTTGGCTCAAGTACTAAGTACCATGAGTTAACAAATGTGTGAGAATTACAGGTCAAGATACAGATGTGGAACAGATTGGTCAGGCTGGTTGAGTGATGCTCATCCTATAGTGGAAGATGGTGAAGTTGCCGGGAAGGTCTGCTTTAGTGATCTTTCTACCGGATGCAAATACTCAAACACGATTTCTCTAAAGAACTGTGGATCCTACCTGATCTCCGATCTTAAAATGGCACCTGGTTGTAACTCACGCTACTGTGGTACAGCCTGAATATGAAACTAAGAGTTCCACGACAATTGACTTTTCATTAGTTGACTTGTAGGTGCAGGTACTTTAGGGAAGAACTGTATATATCAAATTAGGCAAAGAGTCCCAAAGGGCCATTGGCTGTATTTCAATACTTTATGACTAGTCTTCGATTCATTTGATGTTCATTTGTCTCACATTTACAAGCAGATACCTGAAACACAGCAAATAGGTCATAACAAAGGCAATTTGTTAACAACGAATTAAGCTATCGAAAAATCGTCGGTGGTCTTTGCAAAGAAAAGTGATATGAGGTGGCTGGGCCTCTTGGGTGGTGCTAATAGAAGCACATCGTATAAATAATCTCATTATTTGACACCTAAGTAATTCAGTGTAAATACATTACCTTACATGGACCAGTTTCAGTTGAGTGTTACTGCGACAAATCCAGAATTAAACATTAAAAAATAAATGTAACATTGAAAATAGAAAATGAAGTAACAAATTGGAATAATATTGTTTGTTTTTTTCATGAGAGCGGAACAAAACATGGGACAAACAATAACTCAGCCTGTTTTTCAACTCCCCAGCAATTCCACGCTAAATACCTCGCTACGTTAACAAATCAGAATGCGAGGTTTTTGTAAAATCCTCTCAATACTTCATGCTTTTGATTTTGATAATAACCCACTTTGAAAGGAGACTAGATTCAGCAACTTGGCTAATCAATCAGCATCTCTGGAATTTCCGTAAAAATGGTTACACTTCCGTTCTAACTTGCGCACTTGTTCAATTAGTAGTGAATGGAAGTTAAGAGCCACTGACTGTCAATATCGAGAATCCGACACTGATCACAGTTGCAAAATTTCGTAATTCATTTATTTTTTCTGAAGGACCCTTTTAATGAACCTTTTTCGAAGATTATTTCAAAAAGTTCCGTCGCGCTTTTTTTTTCGAAAATTCGAAAAGATCGGAGAAGAAAAGGTTTATTAAAAGAGATCTTAGCAAAGAATAAAATGAATTACGAAATTTTCCAACTGTCAGTGGATTCTCGGAATTCTCGGTCAGTGGCTCTTAATTAGTTCTGTTCTCCAAAAAGCCCAGCTCAGATCTCTCCAAAACAAAAATACAATTAATATTTTGAAAAGGCATTTCGCAGTAATCGTGAATAATTTTTTAGCGAAAGTAGTATGTTATGGAAATTAGCGATGGACCTCCTGTGCTTGTTATCATTTTTAATACAATTTTTTTTTCTTTTCCGTCTTTGAATACTTCGTCAAAGACAAGCAAATTACGACAAAAGATTGACATTAATCGTTGGAAACCAGGTCAACGCGACCTTACTTGAAGCCTTTAATAATCTCATAAAATAATGCAACACAATTAACTAATCGCCAAACATAAAAATTTGTATTTTCTCAAAATTAACCAGCGCGCTAAAGAGAATAATCGAAAGCTACCGGAAACAGATGAAATAACATTTGATAATATCTCGAACTGTGAACAGGACCCTGAGGGCGACGCAAAATGAGTTTTCTTGAAACTTCGAGTCTCTTGACTGAGGCAAAAGTCATGTCCAAAACGGTTTTATCGAATTTACTTCACAATTTTCATATTGAACGTTTTGCCGAATTTGCATTGTTTTTAACGGTAGAACTGACAAAACAACAATATGATTGCTGGTGCATGAGAACTAAAGTTTGTCGGGGAGGTTGAAAGATATTAAACGCCGAAACGTCTCTTCTTACTTTAGTAAAGAATAGAACAGATTCGAGGCACTTCTAGTATTACATAGATAGGTAAAAACAAAGGATATAATATCCCGACGTTTCGGCACAATTGACCCGCCGAAACGTCGTGTTATTATATCGTTCGCTTTTACCTGTCTATGTATTACTAAATCTTTGTTAATACGACTTCTAGTATTGTAGTTATGTTTTTTATTGACTTGAGTGAAAAACGTATCAAACACAGATGGTAGACGTCTATTGAGAAATTTATACATAAAGGCTGCAGTATTAAGACAAGGTCAGGCAGTTTGACAATATTTAAGCGCTTAGGAGCGACTTTCTGTAAATACCACGGATAGGTGTGCAAGATCGAAAATCAAATTCTCCCAAACTCTCCCATATTAAAGCCCTTACAAAACTATTTTAGAAGATACGAGATTCAGTTTCTTGTGATTGATATTTTCCGAAAAAATAATTTTTTTTGAATTTTCACCTCCGACAGGCTCTTTTAGAGCATCAGGAGTACGATCTTTAACACTGAACATGTTTTTAATTTTAAAAGAAGTGAAAACTAGTTTGATATTTAGGTCCGATTTACAAAAGCGCTTAGTGAGTTGTCTGAGTTTGAGGTTCGCTATTTTAGAATAATAGCCGACAAAAGGGAGTTTAAAGTAACGTGTATCATTGTCATCCATGTTCCGGCTATACAAGTATTTAAGTTCTCTCGCTCCACTTTTACCTAACAAGTATTCGGTCACAGATTCATTCTCTTTTGTTGAAGAGCTCAGGAGTTTCGATCTTAACAATAAGTTTCTCATTTCCTTTGATGTTGAAAGTCTTTTTACCAATTTCTGTTGATCTTATTTTCAAGCATAACCCTAAATTCTCGATAAAAAAATGCGACCTTAAGAAACTGTTTTCATTCGCTACAGCTGAGACTCATTTTGTTTTTAATGGTAAATTTTATGATCAAGGTGATGGGGTAGCGATGGGTTCTCCAATAGCACCCATCCTAGCTAATCTTTTTCTTGGTTTCCACAAGGAAACATGGCTAAATAATTTTAACCATTCGACTCGCCTTCTATTTTATAGGCGTTATGTTAACCACACCTTCTGTGTCTTCCACAATGAACAGATGCTATGTCATTTTTTTGTTGCATTAATTCACGGCACCCCAACAAAAAATTCTCTTTAATTCGAAAAAGAGAATGATGATAAACTCTCTTTTCTTGATATATTTATCGACAACTCTTCGAATGATTGTGTTTTTACAGTTTTTCATAATAAAACCTACACTGGTCTCCTAACAAATTTCTTTAGTTTTATTCCATCATGCTACAAAATTGGCCTTATCCGAACTCTTATTGACCGTATCTACAAAATCAACAACACCTCTTCCGGCCTTTAAAACGATCTTAAGAAACTTTCCGACACTTTAAATCGTAATTCTTTTCCTTTGCATATTATTGAAAGAACTTTCAAGCGGTATCTTGACGGGTCCTCCTCTCAAAATAGTCATCAACAGTATCTCAAACTCTTCCTAAAGGATAGAAAATGATACAACGTTCCTCGAGGATAAATAGACTTTACCGCAGCCAAAGAGCATCTTTCTTTCTTAGTTTTATCTTTAATAATCTATTTTCAGTAAACGAGTTTCCTTGGTTATCCAGCGGACTATGAAAAGATTTCAGGAATAACTTATTTAAAATCCTCTAAAAGCCAATTTAGACCATCTAGTTGAAATGTACGTCATTTGAATAATTTGGAATCGTGATACCAAATAAGTAGTGTTTCATTTTAAAGGAACCCAAACAAGATCAAGGAAATTTTTGTGTATTTAACAACTATTCACCAAAGTGGAGGTGGTTAGTGGTGGATATTTACCGAGCCGCCAAGCGGCGAGGTAAATATCCACCGCTAACCACCGACACTGAGGTGAATAGTTGTTTTAGTATATACTAAAACAGTGAGATAATATACACCACCCTCAAATCACTCAAATTAACGAATTTGAGTGATTTCTTCGCTTGTCACGGGACGCCATTTTTTCCCGAGTTGCTCGGAGGTAAACAGCAAAGGATATTCGGAGTTTGACTAGCCAATCAGAGCGCGCCTTCAACGCTATCCACTGTTTTAGTATATACTGATAACTATTATTTGACTTTGAAGCCAACTGGTACCGTACCCATAAGAACGAGACTGCGATAAAAAGATAAAACAAATCGTCATTAACTCGGTAGCAGCTAGTTGCTTAAAATTTAATGAATTTTTGACGACAAAGCAGTTTTTAAAAAGACCACATAGATTTAATACTCTCTTTCTGAGTGATACGTTATTAAAAATAAAATGAGGCCTCCAAGATAAGATATCTTACACCATTAACATCAAAAAGATTTACATCGGTGAAACAGGCAGAAGACTGGGTGACCGATTCCGAGAACACCTTCGCGACGTGGAGAGGAATGACAAGGACACATCGAAACCAGTCGCTAGACATTTTAATTTACCTAATCATTCTAAGCAACATATGGCAATCTGCGGTCTTTCCTTACACTTAGGTAGCACGGAAAGTCGCAAAACTCTTGAACAAAGGCTCATCTTTCAAACCGGCAGTCTAAATCCCACAGGTATCAACGAACGCTTTTCATTCCACTAATTTATTCTTGTTTTTCTCGTTGCCATGTTCCCACCAATAACGTAGCGCCATTTTTTGCCTTTAAAAGCACACACAACCCAAAATTCCTCTATTCGCTCCGACAAGGGGCTAACGCTCGAAACGACAACTTTTATAACCGTAAGGTGGCCAATTTACCATTTCAACTTTATTGATATATTCAGATAAAAGAAATAACTCTAATTAAAATGCACAAAAATGCACGTTTCAAGAATTTTCGGACGTTAAACTGTGATTCATGCAGCATCATTTCCCTGGAATAAACTTCACTGTCCGCGATTTGCTCTATGAAGCTGTGAAGTAAGAAGTTAAGAGTTGTCTAAACTCTTCCTTGGTTTTAGAAACTAATCAAGGGTTAAAAGACTGTTAGGCAAAGCTCGTTCGTGTATGAGAACAAAATTATGTTGGTAAAGTGAGAAATTAAAAAAAAATTAAACCACCTGCCCTTGGAGATAAAAATCATCACAATTTGAGGTAGACGTTTGGACCATGCTGTGAATTTTTCTTCGATTTATCAATTTCAAATAACACATTTTTTCAAAATAGCTAGGTATTGTTCAGCTGCAAGTCACCCTTTATCAAAACAAAAACTTCTCAAGGGCAATTTGAACATTTTAAACTTCTTCTACGGAAGAACTGAGTAACCCGGAAAAAGTGCGACGATCCTCTATTATTACCAACGTATAGAGTTCAAGGGAAAGTGAATAATGCCTTCTAGTACCTGTCATCTTAAAAGAGAACCGGTGGGGAATTTCAATTTGTTATTCATTCTGTTCAGAATGCGCAAAAATCATGTTAATAAACACCTACCGGCGCGAAGAGTGTAAAGTTTCTCATCTTAAACTAATAGGTCAGAGGATGTAATCATCTTAATGGCTACCACTTTTCTAGAAGCTGTAGCCACAAAAACACTTTCTCGTCTCGTGAATTTATTAGAGAATCAATCACTTGTGGCGATGAAGCCGTTGGTAGAAATACGAAATATTTTAACGAATTACGAATGAAATAAATTGCAAACAATTCTGTGCGTAAATCTGACATGTTTTAAAACAGGATGGCATAAATTCAATAACGCAATAATTAATAATTGAAAAAAACGTTTAAGGAGATTTCGAATGGCGAATTTTACTTTCATATTTACATCTGTCTTTTAGTTTCATGCAACTAAGTCTTTATATTATTTTTGCATGTTGGAGACTTGCTTGCATTCAAAAAAACCAAGAGAAGTTCAATTATTTTCTCGAGGAAATAGAATACAACAGCGAACAAATTAGAATTGAACTGTCGTGACATTGCTCGAGGCTAAATTGAATTTTTCGTTTCCATTAACGTTCTTTGGTTATTCTTTTAACCATTGATAATCTATTTTAAGCGCACGGTTGAGCTTCCTTGGTTAAACACTGCATCATTGAAAGGCCTAAGAAATATCTTTTTTTAGATTGAAACCAACTGTTAGTATCGTTGTCATAGTAACAATATTTGATAAAAGAGAGCATTGTTGACTCGGCAGCAGTTAGGCGCTTTAGAACTTTGTATCGCGATAAGACACGTAGTTATACACTGCCAGGAAAATATTATTGACAGCAAACTAAGCTCGGTTTTCTTTTTCCTTTCTAAGTAGGCAGGAACACATTAGCCAATTTCTGATTCAGCACAAGCAAAGAGGCATGTATTGGATATTTTACAATTTAGGATTCCTACTCCTCGCTTCTACCATGAAGTCTGTCACAGCCAATGATCAATGCAGGACAGATGTAAACATAGAAGGTATGGCTCTTAAGCGCTCTGTCTTTAAAAGATGGTCAGTGGCGGCTCCTCACCTCTGCGATGTCAAATGTGGACAGGAGATCACGTGCCAAAGCTATAACTACAATCGAAAATACCAAATATGTGAGCTAAATAACCGCACCAAGGAGGCGGGACCAGAGAATTTCCTCTCAGCACCTGGATGGTTTTACATTGGGCGATTGAACGGCAGAGGTAAGACGTAACAAAGCTGCAATGTACCTCCACGTATCTATGTAATTAGTATTCTTTTGGAAAATTATGACAGGAACTTTTAAGCGAAAAGAAATGTCTTTGCCGCAGCTCCCTTGGGTTCTATCCCAGAATTACCAGCGTTGTCTTGTCACGAAGCAAAGGCGAGTGAAGGTAGAAACACCATCAGCGGCAAGTATTGGCTGGATCCAAGTGGCACTGGGAAGGCAGTGTTGATTTACTGCGATATGATTAACATGGGTAGGTCTTACCAGCCTCTTTATGGTTAAGTTTTCCTTACCATGATTATTATTGAATGGGATGTTATTTTCTTCATCGTGGGTTGGTATCAGTTCTAGCGCGGACACGTTTTTTCCATTGTTCTAACCTAGCCAGTTTTTCCTGCTAAATTCTAAATATGAATGAATGTAAAGACTACATCAATGAGTGCGACGTTAATGTTAACTGTACGAACATGTATGATTCTTACAAATGCATATGTCGAGCGGGATATACTGGCAATGGGCACTCATGTTTAGGTAAACGTAATGTCCTTCAGCTAAAATGACCTTAAAAATGTTTTCTTTTTTATTATTTTGACTTAGTTCTTGTTACTCACATCATGATGATGAGTGCATCAATAGAAAAGTATTACGCACTAGTGCGTACCTAATAGACTCGCGAGTAATAATTTGTTATGCGTGAATTTTTTTTAAGTGCAGTGGTAAAAACATATTTTGAAACTGATTAATACAACATTAGTCTACATACATATAGTGCAACCATCATTGCCATCAAAACTATTTTCGTTATTTTTTGTCACCATCAGCACTGTTGTTCTAATTGACATCATAATTGTTTGGGTTTTCCTATTAAGATATCGACGAATGTAGTGATGGCAGCCATTTGTGCGATGTAAATGCGAACTGTGCCAACACCGTTGGCTCTTACAACTGCACTTGCAAGGAAGGATACATTGGAGACGGAAGGTCATGCCAAGGTACATTAGAGTAAACTTAGAGTTGTATTAATCAGTGTCAAAATACCTTTGACACTGATTATTACAACATTAGTCAATATATATATATATAGTGCAATCATCATTGAAATTTCATTGTCGTCCAGCTACTTCTCTTCATTCAATTTATCCAGTAAACCTAGATCAATATTCGCCACCTATTTCGACTCTGTCGTCAGAAAAATAATTTTAAAATGTCCGCCATGTTTTGTTTTTTTGTACGTTCAATCCAATTCGTCGCTTGCACGATGAGAGAAAACCTGTCTTACTTGTTTTCTCGAGTACAAATACCGCGTGATATTTGCGCTCGTCTTAGGCGTTATTTGTACTCTACGGATTACAGTTGGATAATAATGGCTACTATTTTTCCTGCAATCACGAGTGCAATAAAATCCGGAGCCAAATTATTGAAATATGTCTATGTTTAATGATAACCAATCACGTCAACTTCGAGAAATTTCTTTTAGCCTCGATTACTGCTAAAATCGGGCTAAAGAGAACCTTTCTTGTTCGAGAATTTTGTTACAGTCTTGATTATCGGGTTGTCCTTTATCATATCCAAGAAAACGTGTGTCAAAAGTTGTAGTAGTTCTCCTCCCCAACGTTAAAGGGAATCAAACAAAAACGTCACCTACATATACAACTGTTTCCATTTCCAGTATATCCGGGGTGACAAGTACAAACATGAGATCCGTTGGTGTTCGTGCAGTTAGCGTTTACGTGACAAAAGTGATTTCCTTTGCATTCGTCAATATCTGAGAAACCAGAAATAATTCTGCTCTTGATTATTTTTGTCACCAAAAATAGGCTCAGTGACTCTTTGTAGTGTAACTGCCCTAGATATATTTCAAAAAATTAAAAGAAAGGGTTTTCACTTATGCTTAACACGAACACACGTCTCTGTCGGGGAATATTTCGGAGTTTTAGTTCATAAATAATGTTAATATGACTCATAAGTAATTAATTCAAATTAATGTCCTAATAAATATTAATTGTTACCAAAGTCCGTAGACAAAGTCCGTAGTTGTTTTTAGTTTTTTGTTGTTGTTTTTGTGGTTTTTTTTTTCATAAGAACTTATATCCGATGTCTAGTTTCTTTCCCAAATTTTGGTAATATGATTAAGTGGAGCGCAATTCGATCTGTAATCATACTCTTGGCTTAGACATCGGACTCCCGCCTCAAGGTGCTCTGATTTTGTTTTAAAATCATTCGAATCATTCATTACAGACCAAATTGGACTCCACCCAGTCCTATTTCCATTATTAATCTTACTCGTTACTGACGAAAAAGACTCGTGCTTCGCAGCCGTTCGACTTTGTCAATCGCTCGTATGATTGCGGATTGAATTAGACCAAAACATACTCTGAGATGGAAATTGAACAAGAAGAACCATTGATTCGAGTTTTGATGCTGTTTGAAGGCAAGATGTAATAAAGACTACTTAAAATGAAAATAATGGAAAAACAATATTTGCAGAGATTGCTATTACGTCTTACTGTCCCAAGTTACCTTGACGATACTATTGTAATTGTCGAGGGACAAAGTCTCACAGCAAACTATTCGTTTGTTGAAATGCAGTCTGCCAAAAAGTCCTTTTTTTTAAATGACAGGAACGATGCCATGGAAAGTTCAGTCCATAATAATAATGAAAACGACTCACTTAAGCCTTTTTTTTTTGGGGGGGGGGGGGGTCTCAGTAGTCGACCATATTGAGACCTGGCTCCAGCAAGGCTTCAATCTCCTTCATCATAAGGATTGCATCTAAGTTACGAACTGAACAATGGTGATTTTATTTAATTCAAGTTTATTATTTGACCCTCAGTTGACCCATGTTATTATTACAATAATCTGAGTGATGCCAACAGGAAGAACAGCTACCCAACACCCAATTATCCCGTGCTGTGTGACAATGGACTCCCTCAGGGATGGTATCGCTTTGTGGGAGCTGCAGGAACGAATATGCCAACAACGCGTGTGCCAGCATTCAGATGTGGTACAAACTGGTCAGGCTGGTTGGATGGTGCCCATCCTACAGTGGAAGATGATAAAGTCCAAAGGAAGGTCTGCTTTAGTGATCGCTCTACTGGTTGCAGATACGTGAGCAGAATTTTTGTCAAAAACTGTGAATCCTTCTTTATCTACCAACTTCATCCCCTATATAATTGTGACTCGCGCTACTGTGGTGCAGACTGAGTATAAAGCAAAGAGCTCCATAAAAACAAAAGTATTATTAGCTGATCTGAAGGTACAGTTACTTTCAGGGAATTAAAGTAGTTTACTTGTTTTTTATAAATCTCGAACCAAATTCCAGAGACATTAATTTTAGATTACATAGTTCAATCCGATTTAAACCGGTCCCAAATGTCTCCAAACCCAATAAGATATGTCAACATATATCGCCCCCATGCAAGATAGATTACATATCTGAACTGTGGGCATTGAGTGGAGATGATCCACAGGTGTCCCAAAACAGCTTATTTATATGATGGACTCGTGATTCTTGCTACATACTTCAGGCACCTTCTAGCGCGGGCACAATCTGAAATGCCATGTTGTTGTAGTCAAATAGTGAAAAGAGAAAGCTTGAATGAGTTAAATAGTTTGCAACTATTCTAGTTTAAGTTTGAGGAAGTTGTAAAATACAATTTTGACCAATAACAAAAATCATTGAGAATTTTCACTGCAATGAGAGTTTTAATGCCAACATTTACTTGGCTATGTTTATAACAATAATCCCTTAAAACTTACGGGTAGAAAGGCATATAATAGGCCATTTCCGAATTACGTTTGGCCTCTTTTTCAAAACGAGGCCTGGTGCTCAACCATACGTATGAAAATGAGTTTAATTTGCATGTGAATGAAAAGTTTTTACCATACGAAAGGATGAGCACCAGGACTCGCTTTGAAAAAGAGGCTTAAGGCAATTTGGAAATAGGCTATTTACAGTGGAGAAGCTGTAAAAAGAACATTTGAAATTATCACTTTGACAAAAGCCAACTGGGCCGTCGCACGAAAAAACCCTTAAAGGCCATTGCTGAATGTCTTAAGGTGGAAATAATTTTATTTTACGATTTATTTCATAAACTTTGCCGTCTCGTTTTGGAGACAAGACTTCGGGCAGAAACACCCGTGAGGTAAGCAAAATGTCGAGAAATCGTGAATGGTCTGTCAAAGGAAAAATTGATATGAGCTGGGTCGTTTGTGGCTGAGCTTTTCGAGTGGTTTGGAATGATGAGCATCGTGCATCTGATACAATTATTTATTATTAATTGAACAGCTCTGAAACAAAACATTGATCTTGTATGGACCGTTTTAACTGGGTCTTTTAAGGTGGACCCTAAATTAAATGGAACAGCCATTCAACTAACACACTGACACAAAACATAAACAGCAGGGAGAGTTTAGGCAAATGCATAAACCCAGAGCTGAGCGCAAAGAAAACATCAATCAACTCATAGTGTTTTTATTTTTACGGTTTTTTTTTCAACAAGAGTAGGCACCTGCGATACTCAACTCAAAAAGACTAAAAGTTAATTAAGTAAAATATTGTTTACATTGTAACTGTTTACTTTTATGTCGAAATTCATTTCATTTTGTAAGAAAGCACTCGCAGCTAATACTACAGATTGCCTATAATAAATGACTTACTGATTAAAGATAAAATAAATATATACTTGTAGAAAAGTATCTATTATAATCTACGAAAGATGATTGTTATAAAAGAGCGTGTCCACCAGTGGACCGGGCAGGCGGCGATGATGCTCAAAGACGCAAATTACGACAAAAGATGGACATTAATCGTTGGAAACTAGGTCAACGCGACATAACTTAAAGCCTTTAATAATCTCATAAAATAATGCAACACTATTAACTAATCACCAAACATAAAAATTTGTATTTTCTCAAAATTAACCAGCGCGCTAAAGAGAATAATCGAAAGCTACCGGAAACAGATGAAATAACATTTGATAATATCTCGAACTGTGAACAGGACCCTGAGGGCGACGCAAAATGAGTTTTCTTGAAACTTCGAGTCGCTTGTCTAAGGCAAACGTCATGTCCCAAACGGTTTTATCGAATTTATTTCACAATTTTCACATTGAACGTTTTGCTGAATTTGCATTGTTTTTAACGGTAGAACTGACAAAACAACAATATGGTTGCTGATGCATGAGAACTTAAGTTTGTCGGAGAGGTTTAAAAATATTAGAAGTTAGACCATCTGCACATGGTCTAAAATAATACTAAAATGAAATACTCTTTAGGACCAAGAGGACCACACCATTCTTACGCTATTACGTCATTTCAAATAGTACTTTATTCAAAATTGCTGCTTTCATTCACATGCCACATTTTGTGCGAACTTAGACGATTTTGAAAATTTTAAGCGACCCTTAAAAAAATAAGGAAAAAAAAAATTAATGGGTGTCTCTTTTAGGATAAACCTGATGCTCATTAATAGCTTTTAGTATCTGGATAACGGAGAATCTTTATTTGTACTCGCATTCATAGTTGATCTAAGCAAGAAAGTTACAAAATTGAAAGAAATTATTAGAAATAAAATTGGAGTACTAGCAGCCTGGAATAACCATAGGGGCTAGTGGTGCCAGGCAGCTAGTTAACATCAGCATTAGACAAAATTAAAATACAGGTCAGCAAGAAGATTGAAGCACAATTGCACACACACACACACACACACACACACAAGAAAAAAGAAAAACGGAATTTATAAGATATGAAGGAAGTCTAAAATAGTCAGAGTTAGTTACGAATACTAAACATTAATGAAAGAAGAGCACAATGTCTACGGCAACTAGTAACAGCTATATAATTATAAACTGCAAAATAAAGAAGTACTTAAAAAAGTTACAGAAATTACCAGGAGAATAGATTACAGTAAATTGGAAAACAATACACTGCTAATACATGAGTTGCTAATAAGTATATAAAAAAAGTTGAAATGGTAAATTGGCCACCGTTACGATTACAAAAGCTGACGTTTCGAGCGTTAGCCCTTCATCGGAGCGAAAGACGAAGGGCTAACGCTCGAAACGTCAGCTTTTGTAATCGTTACGGTGGCCAGTTTACAATTTCAACTTTGTTGATATATCCAAATTAATAAGTATATAATACATGAGTTGCTAATAAGTATATAAGTTGCTAATAAATACATAAGTAGCTAATAATCTTTGACTAGATCGCATTTTACTGACTCCTTGAAGTTTGAGATTGATAAAGTTTTCAAATTTTGACTTATTGAGTTCCATGCTTTGGGGCCCTTAAACCTTAAATTAAATATTCCATTATTTGTTCTTACTTTAGTAAAGAATAGAACAAATTCGAGGCACTTCTAGTATTGTGGTTATGTTTTTTATTGACTTGAGTGCAGCACAAACTGCGACAGCTAAGTGTTTCCATGCTACATTCAATTTGCGAACATTTTGACATTGAGGTGATGAACATCAAGGGACGACGCAAAGCTCCTCCGTTGTCCCTATTTGGAGAACGTCTGGTAGCATGCACTTGTAGTAGCAGTTAAGGTCTATACGAACTAATTAAATGAACATACCAACATCAACATTCTTTGATTTTACGTTTGGAAGCAAAAAACTCTTAATTGACCTAAAAATACGGCTTAATGAGGGAAATCAGGCCTTCGACTTTTATCAACTTTGTATATTCTTACTTAAATAAAGAACAATACTCCTCATGCCAAAATTGTACCTGCCAGGATCCCATATGCCTACAAAATCCTTCAGATCCCAGGCTGTCTGGTTTTTAACTATAAATATTTTTCATTTCATCACGGGGGCTTAAGATTTTCTTCCCGGGAAATAAGCACCTAATGGGAGGGAGGTTTGGGATTTGGTGTGGATGGAAGGATTCTCATTTTTTTTCCCTTTAATTTCCAACTGGAGATCGGCTCCTGTCCCAAGATTGATTTTGCTATTGTTGTTGTTTTTTTTTTTTCTAAAAGCCTACACAGCCCTTTTTAACGATCATGGGATTTACTAGACAATGTTTTTGTCTGCTTTGGATCCAAGCCCGAGCCCAAGCCCAAGCCCAAACCTCCCCACCCCTACCCCCTTACTTGGGTCTTATCAAAGAGGATGTCACGCAGTCTAGTTTAGCTGAGGAATTTTAGTCTTTTTTGAACAACATATGTATATGAGGTGAGTAAATATTTGTTCCATTCTTCCATCATTGCATTTACGATTCTTTCAGACAAAATCAGAACATTTTGATGAATACTTTTTATATTAAGATAACTGGTACAAACCATGCTTCAGAAGTAGACAAATGCACTGGTACGAGAAGTTGTAAAGAGGTTTACACCTCAATTTCCTACAATAAAAATGCTTTTCCTTTCAGATAATTGCCACTACGAAGTCAAAATTGTTTGTTTAGTTTTTAATGGAAGAAAAGTATCGAATTCTCGAAATATTTAAACTGTATTCGTCATTGCAAGCGCAAGTTCAAAAGCTGTAAATTTCACGCAAGTACCGTTGATGTTTTCAGTTCTCAAAACTTGCCGTTTGAATTGCCCGAAAATTTTATTTCATAAATTGAAAGAAAGAGGATTTCTCTTTCTCTGGAATAGCATTTGCATAACGAAAGCGATGTACCAGGAAGGGTTTTTTGCCGTTGAACAATGGCAAAATTGATAGTCGCGATGAAACTGTTTTAGAGGGTGATTTTGAAAAAAAATTAAAAATTCAGACTGAGATCTTTTGAAATTACAACAACGTTTTCATACATAGGAAGGGTCATTTAATCATTTTATATAGCAATAGTCATGGTATTTGATTCTGTTTCTATTCACCACGCCAGGATGCGAAGCACATTTTTCGGAGGTTTAAGGGCCTCTCGGAGGTGAAAATTCAAAAAATTATTTTTTCAGAAAATATCAATCACAAGAAACTGAATCTTGTTTTTTATAAAATAGTTTCATAAGGGCTTTACTCCAAAGCTCTTGAAAGACATGTTGCGTCATGCTACCTAAAATACCTGCGCGACAATAACCTTGCAACTGCAAAGACGGATTTACTGGGGATGGACACTCATGGTCAGGTGAAAAGGCAACTTGCAGTCATCTCGATTTGCACTATTCAATTCTTTTGGCACAAATCTATGAAGATTTCGAAAAACCTGCAGCCTTCTTAACTTAGCTTTTAATCATCCTTGTTGTTATTGTGTCCAAAAAGTTACCTTGACATTAATATTGCCTAAAGATATCGATAAGTCCAGAAATGGAAGCCATGTCTGTGATCATTTGAAAGCCAACTTTACCAACGCTAGGGCTCTCATAACTGCACCAGACTGGTCACTTAAATAACAATACGCTTTCATTTTTGGGCAAGTTTTGATGTCTCTAGTGATCAGTAAAAGGTGGGTCCACTATACTTTTTACGTGGTGTTGTTGAGTGATTTTTTTTCGCGTAAATCTGGATTTGAATTTTCTATTTCTTCGTGAATCGTGATTAAAGATGTTAAGATCTTTTCATGTCCACCTGATGGGAAGTTTTTATTTAATTATGACTCGTGAATTAAGAGCTGAATTAAACGTGATTCGTGAACCATTGTGTTTTACACCATATATAATCCGGCAATTTGGTTTTTAAAATGTACGTATTGTTCTCAAACTGTTGTGGGTAGGTGCTGACAGGAGATGGACTTCATGTCGATCGATAAAAGTCGCGAAACGGACCACTACTGGTTCTTGACCAACTATAAAGAGACATTACATCATCTTTTGTCGCGTAAGACTGATCAAGACAATGAAAGTAAAATAGTAATTCAACGTAATTCTCTCGAATTTCGCGTGAACGTGAAATAGCTTTGGATATTATTTGTGAAGCGTGTAAAGGCCAAATATTTTTACGTGACTGAGATTTACAAGGGGCATAGGGGACCCTTTGTAAGATTGGCATGTTTTGCGGTTTCGTCCTACATTGTGTTTGTCTTTAGACCTGACACTCACAACAAATTTTACCGTTCTCTTTCCTTGTTCCTCCTCTTTTCGTTTATGTGCCTAGGCATCATGGGTGTGTGCCTTTTTCATTGTGACATCACCTTTGCTAGAGCTCAAACAGTTAAGTCGTTACTAATTATGTACTGGATTTAATTTTGAGACAATACATCGGCCATCAGTTGCATGGCCAAAATGTATCCCGGCACAAACTTTACTGATTTTTATTTGCTAAAGCACTCTTTCGAAAAAAGCTCGACTGTTTAACTAGAAATCAGCTAATATATGGAAATAGTATAATTTCATACTTGTGTACATAACATTACTTTACGAGTTAACTTATTTATCAGATTATCATTTCTTAATTTGGTTAGCATCAGTTCTACAGCATGGATATCTTTCTTATCCATTTTTATCTTAGCCATAGCTTACATTCTAAATTCTAGATATAGATGAATGGTGACTACGCATACGACGCAAATGCAAACTATACCAATAAACACGGTTCTTACAAATGCCCATCTAAAATAGGATACACTGTCAATGAATATTCATGCTCATAATAACTTAATTTGCGTCATCCAAGATGACCCAAGATGTGTTTTTCCTTGTCTGCTTTAGCTCACTTTTATGTGAGCTCATTTTCAAACTTTACCTCATCAAGTTACCATTTGTGCATCACTGTGCCCTAAGATATCGACGTATGCAGCAATGGGGGCCATTTGTGTGATGTAAATGCAAACTGCGCAAACACAAACGGATCGCACGACTGTACTTCTCACCTCGGATAGACTGGAAATGGACTCAGTTGTGCAGGTACATGACGTTTAACTTCAGTTCACTACAACTTTAGGGAGAAGACCTATCACAGCCTTTGACACGTGTTTTAATAGCATTCTTATATGACATAGAGATAAATGAATGCCTCGATAATCAAAACTGAAACAAAATTCTCGGACGTGAATGGCCCTAACCAGTCGAATCATGTTGCTTATGTCTGGAACTACAAAACTGCACGACTCTACCACTGGCCAGTTTAATGACAAATATCAAAAAAGGGTAGAAAACCTAATGTATTCATTTTATTAAACATACCATGAGAAAGTTTTTTTTTTTATTGTTCGTAATATATCCAGTGCAGTTACACGTCTCATGTTCTTGAGATTTGAACCCAGTTTTGGTGGAAAAATGATAGAGTGCAAAATTTCTATATTTTTTTCTCAGATATTTACGAATGTAAAACAAATTACTCTTTTCACGTGAATGCTGCCTGCACGAACATCAACGGATCATACATTTGTATAGCAGATATCGGAGTTGAGACGGCTAAACAGCGGTCTCTCAATGAAATTGCATGGAAGCGAGGCATTTGGGTCACGCGATTCAAGATGGCCGAAGAGAATGACTCCAAGTCTACAACAACAAGCGATATTTCGAAGACTTTTTCTCCTTCAACAACCATTGTCAAGGTAAGAAATTTTAGTCAGAGCATCAGAAATCAAGAGAAGATTGTATGTTGATGATGAACAAAGAGAAAAAATAAAACAAGCAACAAAATCTCACAGTGAAAGTCAAGAGTGGTTTTACCACAGAAAAGTTAGAATAACAGCCTCAAAGTGATGCAAGCGGGCTTTATTAAAGCCCACAACAAGTCCAACGAAAGCAATTGCTGAGATATTAGGAATTGACAAGAACTTTCAGAGTTAAAAAATTACTCAGGGACTCAAAGATGAAGATATTATCCTTAAAATGTACCAGAGTAACATTGGATGTAAAGTAGACAAGGCTGGCCTCAGTATCTCCAAGACCCATGCATTTCTTGGAGCCTCATCTGATGGGGAGGTTGATGGTGGTCTAATCGAGATGAAGAGGGTCTTCCCTAACCAAGGTCAATCATTAAAGAGTGCAGTTTTGTCAAGGAACATTTGCAAGAAAACTGCCTATGGACTTGAGATAAACACAAGTCACAAATATTATTATCAAATGCAACTACAGATGTTTTGTACGGACACTTTTTGGACAGTCAGTAATTTCAGACACAATTGAGTTAATAATAATCAATGTAAAGAGAAGTAATCATTTTTTAATGGGTGTTATTCCCAGATTAGAGCATTTTATGATTCTCACATTTCATTAGAACTTGCTTATCCAAGGGTTAAATTTGGACTTACTAGAACTAGTAAACACATCAGTCTAGAAAGACAAAGTTGATGTCCAAGAGATATATTCAGATACGATAGAATACTAATTCATAATAATAGAATAGATATTTTATATTTATTGGAGGATTTTGGGTTCTCAAGATGTACAGTACTGAAAGACCATAGTTATACGTACACATTACCTTAAATTGTAAAAATTGTTTTCTTGCAATTTCTAGTTTGTAACATTATTTAGTGAAGAAATGTGCAGTTGATAGTTCTTCATAATTTCATTTTCTGTTAATGTAAACAAAGGATTTAAATATATTGGTGTTTATTAGCAATTTTTTATAATACATAGTATTGTTTTGTAACACCGTGAAAGAAAAACTCAATCAAAACTAGAAAATCATTGGTTTATAACCTATTAGAGCACAAACACTAAAAGTGTGCAGCATAAATTCCACTGTTTCATCAACACTGCTTGGTAGTAAATAGCAAAAAGTGTTGCACATTTAGTATTTGTACTCTGCTATTATATTTTTTAGATTTCCTATTTCTTTCCCAAACAAATAAGAATCACATTATTATTCACCCTGTAATACTTCAGAAAACTTATCCATCTACAAGAGGAGGAAGAAAATTTATTAAAATGCAACATACAAAAAATATCATGTCTATGATCCCATTCTTGCACATACTAATATGAATAAAGTCAAGTATATGATAATTCTTAATTCTTTCTATTGTTCTCCCTACGTGTATACGTATGTAAGCCCAGTAAACCAGCTTGTAAGCCCTTTATATGCTGGTTTATCGCTTCGATTTGTGCACCCAAAGGCCACACAATGTCTGACCATCGTTCTTGATTCTTTTGAAGCTTGAAAAAATAGGGAGTAGCCGCTCAATGTCTAGAATACGGCTTCAGAGCTCAGATTCGCTGTGAAACTCTTCGGCCATCTTGAATCACTTGGCCCAAATGCCTCGCCTCCATGCAATTTCATTGAGAGACCGCTGCTTAGTAGGATCAACTCCATTATCAGCTATTTGTAAGCCCGATTTTATCAGAGATGGACGCAATTGGTCAGGTACTTGATTTGGCTTTTTCTTGTAGCCTCTGACATAAGAAAGAAAAAAGTAATGAGATCATAGGTTAGTCCGAAGTGTTTAGCCGGCATGTCATATACAATGCAAAACGATAATATAATAATGGGGACAATCATTTTGATGAAACACATATTTGAATTAATTTTAAAAATTAAAATTACCGAGAAAAGAAGAATAGCCAAGTTATTAAGGAAAAAGAAAATTGGCATTTGAAGACTGACTAAGTAGGTGTAAATTGCTTGATATCGGAAGGAAGGTTGTAATTGGTTGATTACATCACAGTAATCTCGTGAGTAGGTTCTTTAACGTCTCCTGCCTAACCAAATTAACTAATTAATAGATGCAGGAGACGGGACCTACGGTTTATTCGTCCTTATCCGAGAAGACTAGAATGTCTATCTATTTCTTATTAAAGAAAGGTAGCGCATTCTCCTCAGTTAATTTAAGACCTCGAGTGTTGGTTCGGCCGGGGCTCGAACCATCGACCTCGACCTCCCGCACAACAGTCCAGCGCTCTAACCAATTGAGCTAACCGGGAGGCGGATGAACACTAATTTAAGGATGAACACTCAGGTAGAATACTCAGGAAGAAACTTCCGTGTCATAACGAGGTACAATATATGATTCTTATTCGCTTAAAGTGCCTATGAAGTAAAACTTTTTTTTTCCCTGTTTGTTTGCTTATGTCTTGATGAACACAGCTGAGCGATTTTGACCGACCAAAAGAACTTTCTTGTATTATTTTTTGAACCTCAAAGTTTGGATTTTGCAATCTGAAATGGGTCCATTTTGCGCGCGGTCAAATCTCATCTTACAAAGGAAGTGACGTAGTTGGTAGTTCTGAAGACAACAAACAAAAGCTTAAACAAAGCGCCAGAACCACCAACTACGTCGTCATAGCCAAACTCGTTCCCCGTTGCCGGAGACACCGATAACGTCTAATTTAGGGACTTCGAGCCACCAAAAAGCCGATTTAAATTTCTTTTCTTGAAATTTCTTTTGTCATTCCTTAATAAGGACATAATAAGCTACAAAATTATGCAAAAAATTTTTTTACTTCATAGGCACTTTAAAAACACAGGAGATTTTTTAAAAAACTGTGACCAGCTCTTGATTTTACACTATTCAAACAAAATGCCATCCGTAGGGTTAGTTTTGATTCGTTCGGATTTACACCGATTATCTCGCAGGCAACTATTTGTTTATTGTAATACAATCTCCCAGAAGGTGTTTTTTTTTTTTGTTAAATGACGGGAAAGGAGTGGAAAGTTCAGTCATAGTTATAGTTCAGTCCATAACAACATTTCTTGCATCTAACTTGTGATCGCTGAATCATGATTGAATTTACTTTCAGTTTATTATTTTAAAATCGCAGTTGACCCATGTTATCATTACAACAATCTAAGTGATGCCAGTAGAAAGAGCAGCTCATTAACACTCGATTTTCATGAGCTGTGTGACAAGAAACTCCTCCACAGATGGTATCGTTTAGTGGGAGCTGCAGGAACAATAATGGCAACAACGCGTGTGCCAGCATACAGATGTGGTACAGAGTGATCAGGTTAGTTTGATGGTACTCATCCTTTAGTAGATATTGGTGAAGTTCGCAGGACGGTCTCCTTTAGTGGTCGCACAACTGGTTGTAAATATTCCACAACGATTTCGGTGAAAAACTGTGGAACTTTCTTTATATACAAACTTCCTAGCCCACCTAGTTATAACACGCGCTACGGTGGTACCGACTGAATATAGAGAAATAATTTGGATATATCAACAAAGTTGAAATGGTAAATTGGCCACCGTAATGATTACAAAAGCTGACGTTTCGAGCGTTAGCCCTTCGTCGGAGCGAAAGACTTTGTTGATATATCGAAATTATTTCGTTACTCCCACCGACGCAGCCCCAAACAGTTTCTTTCGAAACTATCAGCCTTTATTCATGAATATAGAGAAGACTGACTCTAAGAAAAAATGTTTTATCAATTTATCTGTAGGTGGAAATCTAATCTTATGGATTCAAACTAGTCCGTTCCCCCTATCATAGTTTTAATCACTGTTGATACATGTTAATGCCTATAGAAAATGAAATACTAAATTGATTACAACTCTTTTTGACTACATTAACGGACCAGTTTTCAGCTAAGTATCCCAACGCGAACGTCAAAGTAAATGGCAAGGCTACTCGACGAAACAGAAATAACTAAGGGAAATAACGACAACAGCCAAAATAACAAGAAGTTAAAGTTCGAGCAAAATGTCTGAAACCATAACGCAGCACTGTGAAAAAAGAGCATAGTAAGAAACTTTGGACAACATGGCTGCCAACACGGCCGCAAGCATGCGCAACTAACACAACAAGAGATTGAAAATGGCGGAAAACCATAAAGGAAATATGGGAGAAATTCTTCACTTTCCTGTTTTTTGTAATTTTAACTCAAATGGCCACTTTCCCCAGCTTAAAAATTAAAGAAGCAGTTATCAAATTATATTTTGATCGAACAAGAAATGAAGATAATTTCATTCTAGCCACTGCATTTTGTGATTAAAATAACTCTGGAAAAGCACAATAGAGGCCCTTACTAACCTCTTAAAACAGCGCCTACCTTCATGTTTTCTAAGCGTGAGGTGAGAAAGTTCTTGTCCCGAAAAGTTTCCCCAGCTTCCCATTCAAAACATTTAATATTTATCTTGCAAAACAAACTTTTTTTTCTCAAAAAAAACAAACAAAACAAAACATTGGCTAAGGCACTGCCTTTTTACGAAGAAAACCAGGTTCGTTTCTAAGTAAAATCAATGAAGAATTGGAGGCATTACTGATGGAAAAATGCTCAGAGAAGGTTTGTTTTCTTTCTGTTTGGCCACTCTTTTGCGGCAATTTTTGTTCTACCTGGTTACAACTGCATTCCCTGTTAAAATAGGGGGACCGCTGAATACAGAAACCGGTTGAATTTCGAAAGTAGCGGGAAAAAAACTGCGGGAAATATTTTTGTTCAAAACAATTATTTATGCCATGTCTGATATACCGCCAGTTGAATCTTTTAAACCGTGGAAAATGAACGTTATGGACGTCTCACTGCTATATACTAAAGACAGAGAAGCAAGAAAAATAGCCTTGACCATTTTCTTGGTCTATTGCACCATCAAAGACAGAGTAAAATCGTTAGGTTTACCTTTCTTCTTATCCTCCGCTGACTCAGTACTCTTTCCACTTCATAAAATGACCACTTTCTTGCTGATGTTCGATCATTTAAATAATCTGAAGTGCTCACGTTATTCAAATCCTTTTAAAAACCCTTGCATTGCTCACTCTTTTCTTCGCCCTGGCCGCCATTTTAATTGAGATTGATTATGCAACCGCGGTAAATGCTGCTTGCTGTCCCAGATTTCTAGCTATGCGATTAATCGAGACTGGTTTCAACTTTGAAACTAGCTAGTCGAGCAGTCAATGGCATACGCTGTTTTGTAACAAGATCGCACAGTGAAGCACAAAAGATGAATCAGTTTTGACACTCTATTGAAAACTTCTCTGCTGGTAAAGTCAATCTTTGTTTTAACTGTCACAATATCTTTAAAATTTTACTTCTTTCGCGATTAATTTGCCAGAAAGTTTCCATAAGTAATGTTGATAATTAGATTGTCTTTTATGGCAAAATAAATAAATGATTAAATAAAAACTTATAAAATAACTTCTCTTGAACTCTCGGTCTTCGTTAGTACTTGAAGGTTAGTACTGACATGTAATCAATCAGGAGAGATAGGAAGGAAGAGAATTCCAGTGAAAGACTGGCGTTATCTTTGGGAGCCATGAATAGTAATGGCAACCTCTTGCAATATTTCAAAATTAAACAGTTCACCCAACAGTTCTGTTCTTCATAATACTGCATTATTGCCGTGTACGGGGAGAAAAGGCGTGTTATCAGTACAAAGGTCAAAAGAGTATGCAAAACATGAATTACACTTTTTCCTCGGTCTAATTTGCGAAAAAAACTATGAAAATAAAATTTTTCTGAGTAATGCAGATTATAGAATTCATAAACCAATATGACATTATGGTTAACTCGTGAACTTACTATGCAGAATATCAAAAGAATATAAAATGATAGTTCTAGTCGTCTTTCCTTTAAAAATATGCATACTCTCCCCAGACTCCTAAGGCCTTGCTAACGTAACGAAATCTATTTTCCTGACGCCCCCTCCCCCCCCCCCCCGTCGCCTAATTATTTTAACAATTATTATTCTTTTGCTTCCTTTTCGTCCAAGAATAAAATATGACTAAACACAGCAACCTATGAGTAATATTAATTAGCTGTTTGGTGCATGATGCATGGTGCCAAATGCAAAGTATAACATACAAGGTGCTTTGGAAAGTACAACATGGAAGCTTTAACAAAATACTTTTTTTTTCCTAATTACTGCGTTTCAAAGCGTCACTAAAGCACATTTAACCAAACGATTTTCATTGAATCATTAACGCGTGTAAGTTCAAAAACAGCTCAACGCAACTGATTACTTGCTAAAACGTAGATTTATCTGTTTCTTCGACATTTCCTAGCGTGAGAGAAGATACCAGGGCGCTCAGCCAACGGGTTAATGATAACTATCTGCTAACACCTCGAATTCCAAAAACCTACTCTTAGCGCTATGCTAAACGATTTCACGAGGTATCTAACGAGTCTCCTGGCCGATACATAACTCATTGTCCCACAGCCTTTTTCGAAATAACTGGAGAATTTCTTTAATCGATTTCATACAGCTCTCAGCCCTCGAAGCAAAACAAGATTATCAACCGTTCATAAGCACTTAAGTTTCTCTGAAATTTTCAAATTTCATAAATTGAACCACCCACACATAGAAATAAATACAATTACAACTTAAACATGAAGAGTCTTTAGGACTACAAGTTAGGACCACACGACTCTTCCCCGAAGTATTCATTTCAAATGGCATTCTGTTCAAACTGCTCTGCTTTTGTTGAGCAAACCTCATAGAAGTAACAAAACTCCGGTGTAGTGAAAGTCCAGAGGTAATGAAAGTGAAAATAGCAAAATAACAAACTTGGACCATGCTGTAAATTATTTCTCGATTTATTTATTTCAAACAGTACGTTGTTAAAAATCGCTTTGAAGTTGGTGAGAACATGAACTATTTTAAGGTAATTTGAGCGTCTCTCACACAAACAAGAAGGGTAACCCTGAAAAAGGTGAAAACAAGCCTTTATTTCATTTGAATAAAGGCCGATAGTTTCTAAAGAAACTGTTTGGGGCTGCGTCGGCGGGGGTAACGAAATAATTTGAATATATCAACAAAGTTGAAATGGTAAATTGGCCACCGTTACGGTTATAAAAGCTGACGTTTCGAGCGTTAGCCATTCGTCGCTCCGACGAAGGGCTAACGCTCGAAACGTCAGCTTTTATAATCATAACGGTGGCCAACTTACCATTTCAACTTTATTTTGAACAAATGGTAAACACCACAGCGTACAATATTGAGTTATGGATGCACGCGGGAGATTGCTAAGCACGAAAGAAGCGTAAGAGTCGCTGGAGGCGATAGCAGAGAGCTACTCTAGCTTCTTGAGTGCTTAGCAAACCTCCCAAGTGCATCCATAACTCAATAGTGTACGCTGTGGTGTTTACCATTTGTTTTATAACATAATATTGATACATTGTAGCTAAAGAGTTCCCTTTTATTTAACAAATCTTACGCGACCAGAAAAAACAAGCGCGCGCGGAAAAAGTCTTTGCATTTGCTCACGTCAGCAGCGTACACCCAAGGGCAAATGGGGGACACTAAGTTGACCAATTAGAGCGCGCGCTTTACTTTGGTTATGTTATAAAATTTATTTGTTTTGAGTTCAAATAAAAGTTACAAATGGCTTCTAGTATCTGTCATGTCTGTCATGTCTGTCATCATGAAATGAAGCAGGTAGGGGAGGGGTTTATTCGTTGTTTATTCTTTTAAGAATAAACAAAAACACGTCGATAAACACCAGCTCAGATAATATCTTCGTAAAAGCACACATCTCCCTTATGATTATGCGAAAATTATCTTTGGTGATAAAGCCTACGGATAAACCGCGAAAATTTTTAATAGATTAGAAATGACATGACTTACACAATACTGTTGAGTTTTAATCTAACGATATTTAAAAGAAGACGGTATAAATCATTTAAAGCTCAATTATGCAATGATTAATAATATTTCAACACGTTTCAAGACATTTTAGGTGGTAAAATAAACTCTCATATTTGCAGCGTCATTAAAACAAACCAAAAAACAAAAACCTTCGCTTTCGGTAACTAGTTAGTGTCAAGCTTAAGCCAACATCTATGTACAGCGTTTAGTTATAAACTGCGTATATCTTGTTTTCTTGTAGGCATTTCCATCGCAGTTATCTGGATCTGCTTGTCCTTAGCTTGAAATTACACTCGTATTTTAAGTTCACTCTGCTGACAAGTTCCACGCAACAGCTGTGTCTTTGTTTATATTGGACTAAATTGAATATTTACTCGAAGATATCCACAAGGACGGAGGAGGTTTTCAGACTAAAATTACACAACGGTGGACAAACAAAATGAAAGAAGTAATGTTCTTCAAGGCTAAATGGATTTTTCCGTTTCCAAAGACGTTCTTTCTCTATAAGTTTTGTCATTAATTAATTATATGATCTAATACATGGTTTAGTTTCCTTAGGTAAACTCTTTATTATGGAAAAGCATAATGAATGTCGCATCGAAAGAAGTTTAAAAGCTAATTTTGACCGATTAGATAAATTTTTTTATGAAATTTTTTTACGAATTCAATTTTTTTTATCTTTATCATAATTAAACATTTCATGGTTGCCATTGTCCAGCGATATTTCAAAGGCAATTATTATATTACTTTGGCGCTCCTTTAGTTGAATTTTTTCGCTGGCTTTTATCCTATCAGCTTACCTCCCCGAACGAGGCGCCCAAAGAGGAAGAAAAAAAGAAAATATCTTTTGAGTAAACTTGATTTTTTTGGCATAAAGCCAACTGTTAGTATCCTAGCCGTAGGAAAACTCTGCGATAAAAGACAGCATTTGTAATACCTTCTCGTACCCGTCGTTATGTCGGTCATCTTAAAATGAAGTGGCGGGGTTTTCTATTCATTGTTGCTCAATGTATTACGAACCCGCAAAATGCATGGGTGAAGCTAGTAATATTTCTCCTCATACTCTAAGGGCTCGGGTGATATAATCATAAATTAAGACACATTTTTATCGAACAAGAAAAAGAAAACCACCCGTGGTGACGAAGTTGTCGAGAAAACCGCGAGATGACAAAATTTGGGAAATGATTTGCGCGTTTCTTCGATGGTGTTTAAAAAGGGACGGTTTAAATTCGTAATGATTACAACACTTTTGAAAAAAAAAGATGACAAAATAAGCTTTCAATTTGCAGCGTCACTATATTTACATAAAATGCTTCAATATCGCTGTCTACTTAGTGTCAAGCTTAGATATATGTATGGTTACAAAATTTCTATATTTTGCACATTTGTTGCATTTTCATTGCATTTTTCTAGAATTGCGTGTCCTGGTCCTGAACTCGTAGCGTCATCTCTGCCTTCTAGTTTCGTGCAATTAAGTCTTGATGTAGTTTCCTTGTTTACTTTGAAAAGTGAATGTCATTAAAATTCATCAATAGTATTTCAGAGTCTTCCTCAAGGATAGAGGACTTTTCAGACTAAAGTGATACAACGTTCACTTGAATGATTTGGAATCGAAACTAAAAATAAGTAGTGTTTCATTCAATATACATATGTATTTTTGTTATCTATTCGATATCATTTTGTCTTAGAAAGAAACAGGTCATCGGGGGACATTTTTCAGCGACATTGCGATGGAAAAGATCCTGTCACTTTAAGTCTTTTCCGCGTTTTTTTTTTTTTTTGTTTTTTCGGAATTTTTTCTTGGTGTTTTTCCCTCAGTTTACCTCCCACAACAAAGAGCCAAAAAAAGGTCAAGGCAGTCCTTTTTTTGCGTTAACTATTATTTTGGCTTGAATCCAACTGTTGATACCCATGGCAACAGTAATCTGATGCAAAGATAAAACAGAGTATCATTCACTCGATAGCTGAGGCGGTTAAGAACTTTTCATCTTGAGAGGTAAGAGTGGACCATAATTGATTTACTACCAGGAAAAATTTCTATTCTGTAAGAATATACATTTACCTGCATCTCCTCAAACTCTCCTTTACATAGAATAAATTTTCTCAATTCTCGATCCAGTGTTCAGTGAAGTGCTGACGACAAGACTGCTTTTAAATAGACCACATAACCAGTTTTGATACTGATTAAGTTTTCTTATTACTGTGGGTATACTATCTACATTTGTAAACCTCTGCAGGATTGTTTTTCTACGTGATAATTAATGAAAAAGTTCCGGTGCGACTTCTATTTTTCGTTTACCTCATAAACAGCCGAACCATACAGCTGCCGTCGCTAATGTGTCGAGCTGGTCAAAAATTTTTAATTTGTTGCAATCAGACGAGGAATTCCTTGGGGTTATAAATTAGCTTTTTGAAAAATTGAGAGAAGAATATTTTTTAAGGTCGAACCTCGTGTTTTTGGATAGTTTTTGCCTTTTTGGTCACTGAACTGTTTATTTAAAGAAGAAGAAACACTTGCAGATCTTTGCTTAAAAAAAACGTGGATAAAAAGCATCTAAATTTGACTTAGCAAATTTGGTAAAGCCATCTTCTCCTTTACCTTTCTTTCTTTTCTTTAGTAACGCTAGATGAGCATATTAAAATTATCATTCCACAAAAGCTAAAACACTTTGCAAAACCAAGATACTCTAGTGCAACATAAAAGTCTGCTAAACGTTCCTCTCTTAAGCTTTACGTAGACCGTGTACTCACAATATCAACTATGGTGCGGTTTCGTGATTTTTCAGGCAACACATTGATCTTTATGTATTTTGGCTATGATGTATTCATCTGATACGCAACCATACAAAAATTGAAACTCGATTTTTCCTTTCAAAGTAGAGTGTCATTAGGCAAGAATATGACATCTACCAACAGGTGTCTAATTTTAGTTTTTGCATACTCTGTTCAAGCAAAGAAGCATGTATTGGATATTTCGCCGATTAAGAATCCTCCTCTTCGCCTCTATCATAAAATATGTCACAGCTAATGATCAATGCAGGACAGAAGTAAACATACAAGGAATGGCTCTCAAGCGCTCTGTCTTCAAAAGATGGTCAGTGGCGGCTCCTCACTTCTGCGATGTCAAATGTGGACAGGAGATCACGTGCCAAAGCTATAACTACAATCGAAAATACCAAATGTGTGAACTAAATAACCGCACTATGGAGGCAAGACCAGATAATCTCCTCACAGCACCTGGATGGTTTTACATCCAGCGCTTGAACGGCAGAGGTAAGACGTAACAAATCTACAATGTTTGTATCTATATAATTCGTATTCGTTTTGGAAACTTATGGCAGCTCTTCTTAACCTGCATGTTTCTACAGTAATTTACTTGTAAGAAATTGCAATTTAAAAACAAACATAAAAATATGTCTTTGTTCCAGCTCCCTTAGGTTCTATCCCAGAATTACCAGCGTTGTCTTGTCACGAAACAAAGGCGAGTGAAGGTAAAAATACCATCAGCGGCAAGTATTGGCTGGATCCAACTGGCACTGGGAAGGCACTGTTGATTTACTGCGATATGGTAAACATGGGTAGGTCTTGCCAGTCTCTTAATGAGTTATCAAACAACAAATATATATGAAATACATATATATGAACTGCGGTTATGAAACGTATATGTGCACGATCCTTCGCAATAAAGCACTGTTTAAGCAATAGTGAAAATCAGACCTGAAAAAAAAAAAAAGAGGTCAGTGGTTCGAATCCCGTACAGGCCTGAATTTTTTTCAGGTCTGATTTTCACTATTGCTTAAATAGTGCTTTACTGCGAAGGATCGTGCACATATACGTTAATGAGTTATCCTTGCAATAATAATTATTAAAGCTATTTTCCCTATCGTTGGTTAGCATCAGTTCTAGCGTGTCAACACCATTTCTCTGATGGTCTAACTTAGCTTTCCTGCTAAATTCTAGATATGAATGAATGTAAAGATTACATCAATGACTGCGACGTGAATGCAAACTGTACCAACATTTATGGTTCTTACAAATGTACATGTCGACCGGGATACACAGGCAATGGATATACGTGTTCAGGTACACTTAATGTCCATAACCTAAAATGACCTAAAGTAAGTTTTTGTTCTATTATTTTGACTCAGTTCTCGTTAATCACATCATTTCGATGAGTGCAGTAATAGAATAGTATTGAGCATCAGTGTTTACCAAATTGACCCGTTAGTAGCATTGTGTTATGTTTTTTTTTTTTGTTTTTTTTTTAGTGCAGCTGGGAAAAAAAAGATACGTTTGACATTAATGCAGCTTAACCCAAATAGTTTCATCATTATTGCCATCATGAGGAAATCCTCATTATTAATCAATATCATCATTATTGCCATCAACATCATCCTTACCGTTATTGATATCGTCATAAGCACTGTTGTTCTAATTGACATCTTCATTGTATGGGTTTTTCTATTAAGATATTGACGAATGCAACAATGGCAGCCATTTGTGCGATGGCAATGCGAACTGCGCTAACACTAAGGGCTCTCACAACTGTACCTGCAAGGAAGGATACATCGGAAACGGGCGGTCATGCCAAGGTACATTAGAGTGAATTAAGAGTCAAGCAAATTGTTGCCTGCGTAATTTGGGACCATGGTAGGTTCTTCTTTCCATTGCAGTAAACTCATCTGGATCACTTGTTTTTACAGATATCGATGATGTATCTGTTTTATAAAAACACAAGATGATGTAATATATCTAGTGCAGTTACACGACCATGATATTTTTAGTGGCAGTAACGATAAAGTGCAATATTGATACATAACAATTGTTTCTCAGATATTGACGAATGCAAAGGAAATCACTCATGTCACGTGAATGCTACTTGCACCAACACCAACGGATCGTACATGTGCACCTGTAAGCCCCGATATATTGGAAATGGAAGCAATTGTACAGGTACTTCATTCCTTTCTTTTGTATTATTTACCATCTGGAAGAAAAAGGTTTCAAAGACTTAAAGAGGTCGGTAGGCTTGGAGTTTATTTCCTGGGTATTTTTTCCAGAAGGCTTTAATTGCTCTGCGTCATTCCTTGGTCGCTTCGTTTCTAGTTCTTCTCTTTATTTCCCAGTTTTCTAGAGTTCTGTCCTTAGCGAACTGTTCATCACCAGAAATCAGGGACGTTTCGATCCCGTCACGAAATTTCAGCGGTGTATCGTATTACAAAAAATTCAATATGGTGGCGGTAGAAGTGAAGTGAACACGTAACTTTCTATTCTCGGAACCCCCGTCCCCCCTCCAGAGAAAGGCCTGGTACCTTACTACCCCAGAAAGCCAAAGGAGTCATCAAAACAAGGAAAATGGCGGCCAAATTGTGCAGTGACAGGGACTTGTATCTTTCGTGTTCTTCCTTCCTAAAATTGGATTATTTAAAAATAGCGTATTGGGCTTTTGAGCTCTGTGAAAATACGAAGAGTCTTCCGGCTCGATGAAAATTTGTGGCCAGACATATTCGACCGTTTACGAGCGATTTAGTTGAGCAAACTTCTGCAGAATGCATATCGAACTACGCAGTTGCGAGTCTTCACAAGGTTGCTTCCAAGACAAAAGAATTGTAACACCTAGTCGAACCAGATTTTAAGAGTTTGTATGGGAAAATGGAGTCAAAATTATGAGAAGTTACTCGTATATCCTGGGAAAAGGTAGGCTTGAATTTGAGTATTTCTTTTTCGTAGCGATGGACGCCTTAATCGATGCAAGCTGCATTTCCAACTACGCAGCGAGAAAATATCCCATTCTTAGACAGCTATTTTGAAAAAACAACCTTCTCCCATACATTTTCTTAAACTGTTTCCGCGCCATTTTGCTTGTAACACGAGAACCGCCTCCGCCATATTGTCCGATATTTCTGGCAATGTTGGCAGCCTTTCTTTTGGCTATAATCGCATCTTTCCACTTCTTGGTCTTTTTAGGGACGTCTTCGGTGCGTACCCTTTTCCGTTTGATCGAGACATGCTCATCAATGATTTAACTGAGCAGCCCTGGCCAATAGTGGTACTTGTCATCGATGGAATCAAAACTCTCCATCACTTGCCAGGGTGCACTCTCTAAGTCCCCCTTGAGACTTTCTTCATTTAATTCAACATTCACTGTTAGCTAAACGAGATGCAATCAACAATGATCTCACTTTGGAGCCACCTACTGAAATTTCAACGTCATTCTGTGATTTCGTTGAGGTAACAGAAAAGCACATTGTGAAGTACGCCGCCAAATCTTCTAATAAATCTTGCTGTTTAGATCCTATCTCATCTATCGTCTTTATAGGATGCGTTAAAGTGCTACTTCCAGTTATTACGAAGATTGTTAACATGTCACTCGATACAGCTACTGTACCTAAATCCCTCAAGATTGCTACTGTCTCTCCTCCCCTAAAGAAGCCCGATGCTGATCACAACCAGTTTGCTAATTTTTAGACCAGTATCAAATCTAAGCCTTGTCTCTAAAATCATTGAAAAGTCTGTGGCGGTTAAACTTACCGATTACATAACGAAGCACCACTTGGGTGAGATGTTCCAATCTGCTTATAAAGTTTTCCATTCTACAGAAACCGCCTTAGTTAAAGTGCAGAATGATATCCTACGCGCTGTTGATACAAACAATTCTATTGTTTTGCTACTATTAGACTTATCTGCGGCCTTCGATACGGTAGACCATTCTATACTGTTGTCAAGGCTAGAGAAAATATTTGGTGTAAAAAGGAAAAATAATCCAGTGGTTTAAGTCTTATCCCATGGACCGTGAACAGTTTGTACAAATTGAAAACTGTAAGTCATCGTTACGCAAATTGGTACATAGCGTTCCACAAGGTTCTGTTTTGGGCCTATTCTTGTATGTACTATATACTTCTCCAATAGCCGATATTATTAAGAGCTATGGTCTACAATATCATTTATGCGCTGATGACACGAAAATTTATGTGTCTTTCTTGTCAAGTTCGCAAGATGAACTATCAACAGTTAAATTTAGAGTAGAGTTGTGTGTAAAACACATTGATTCATGGTGATGAAAAGATTAGCCCAGCTCAGTCTACAAGAAATTAAGGAGTGCTTTTCGATCAACATCTAACAATGGATGAGCAAGTTAAAAAAGTCCGTCAAACTTCGTACTATCACCTAAGGAACATAAGCAAGATACGAAAATATCTCAGTCCGGAAACTGCTGAAATTGTGATTCATGCTTACATTACATCTAAATTGGATAATTGCAATTCCCTTCTCTTTGGACTACCTGACTATATGATTAACAAGCTACAATCTATACAGTACGCTGCTGCGCGAGCTATTACTTTGACAAAGAAATGGGAACATATTACACCTGCATTAAAGAAACTTCATTGGCTACCTGTTAAGTATCGCATTATCTTCAAAATACTTCTACTTGTCTATAAAGGTCTACATGGCTTAGCTCCAACTTATATTGCTGAACTGTTGCATCAAAGGAATTATGGCTCTCGTGTACTGCGTTCCTCATCACAAATGCTCCTGATGGTTCCAAGAACATTTCGAAAGAACTATGGTGACCGTGCCTTCTCCATTGCGGGTCCCAAGCTTTGGAACGATTTACCATATTCCTTGAAAACATCTGAATCTGTTGCAATTTTCAAGAAGAACCTTAAAACATACTTGTTCAAAGACGCTTTCTAATTTACAATTTTTTATAATTTAATTGCTATGTTAATTATTCTATAATTTTGTAAAGCACTACGGAGGACTAGCCGAGCTTAGCCCTATATAAATGCTTTTTTATTATTATTATTATTGTAACTCTGTATAGTTTCCCGTGGATACTATTCTGTTTAAGAGGTGTTTAATCCTCATGTCTATAATTCCATAAATCAGCGTGTGATCACTGAGTCCAGGGTTGAGGATGCCACTTGAAACAAAAGTTTCAGGCTTGTTTGTGAGTAGGACGTCAATGAGTGTCTGAGTAGTTGGAGTAACTCTTGTAGGTTTATCAATGAGACATGTAAGGTCGTAAACATCTTCCAAATCCATTAACATTTTTCTCTCTCTTTTGTCCGGCCTCTGTCTATCAAGGTTTAGATCTCCTGTTATGATAACATGCTTTCTTGATGTTGACACCCGCATAAGTAGATCATAAAGCTCGTTTTCTAGCTTAACAAAGTACTCCTCTCTGGCGGGTTTGGGAGGTCTATAGATCCCTAAAATTAAGATATCCTTGCCAGTTATGTCCACCTCCACTGCCAAACACTCAGTGAATTTTAATTTTTTGGGCAGTTTGACTTTCTTCCAAGTTAGGTCAAGCGATATAGATATATATGCCATGACGCCATGACGCCTCCTTTGGTGCGATCTTTCCGATAAAGTCGGTATCCATCATCAATGACAAATTGCTTGCCAGGATAGGTGTTATCAATTTTTTTCTCGGTGAGAAATAGGAGTTGTGCTCTTAGTAGACCATTTTTCTCTTTCAGCTCATCAATTTTGTTTTGAAGGCTAATGATATTCAAATGAGCAACCAAAGCATTGCTCGAGTCTTTCTTTCTTTAAAGGAGTAAATTTGGTTCGGAACAATATAAATTAATCAGATCTAAACAATGGACATTTTCAGAGTTCGAATATTAATCCGCCGTACCTTGAAATACTGGATCAAAATTTAAGGTCTTATGAAATGGTAGTCTTGTTGTCCCTGCCTAGTTGTTAATTGTATTCCCTTCTTGGTAGACCGCCGCACTTTAGATGATATCGGCTTCTACAACTGTCACAAGTTACTGCTCCGTGGTTTTTAGCAATAGTCCGTGAGCATACAGGGCATTTATCCTTAAAAGTATTACCAGCATAGTTAGGGCCGGGATTTGTACTAACATCGTCAGAGATGCGAGTCCTTTGCCTTTGATAAGAGGCATCAGAAATCGAGTAGTACCTTGCTCTTAAAGGTAGATACTTCCTCCTACGTGGAGATACTTGTTGTTGTTGCAGACGATCAGCTTTAGAGAGCTTGCCGGTTTGCAGTAGAACAATGTTTCTCGCTAGTGAAACTGACGAGGTAACATCAGAACTCGTTTGGTAATAAAATTTGATAGCTGTTAAAATATATATGACAGCCAGAATAAGAACGTGTCCGAGCTTGGCCGCCATCATGAATGACATCATAGTTCTTCAGGAAAACATAACAGGAAACATAACTCTTCTTGATGCCATCACCTTATTTTAGTTCCTTGTTGTATGGTCTTTGCTCAACGCGAATACTTCTTCACATTTTGCTTAAAGCAAAGTTGTTTGTTTTTTGTAAAGAACAAGCATCATCTGATTGTTGTTCATTTTAACTTTGTAGTCGACCTATGTTACAACTATCAAAACCTAAGTGATGCAAATAGGAAAAGTAGCTACATAATACCGGAAAAGGGTCCTCTGTTGTGTGACAGCCAACTCGGAAAGAGGCTATTAAGGAATCTATTTTCTCTTGAACATATTGTCGATGCCTGAAGGCTAATTAACATGAAAATAAAAGAATAACAATGTTTGCAACGGTAAAAAATCATGATACACCTGTTTTGATAAGTATGGTTCTTGTAAGTAATGGTAATAGGACAGAGTGGAGTCCAATTCGGTCTGTAATCATACGAGTGATCACAAAATCGGACGACCGCGCAACAGGAGTCCGATTTGTTTACAGCAAGTGTCATCACAGACAGTAAGTGTGAATAAAGTTCCTTCCTTCCTACCGAGTTGAACAACACAAAGCCTTAAATTATTACCCATTAATTTTAAAAATTACAATTTCCGAGAAAAGAAGAACAGCCAAGTTAGGAAAGACTGAAAAAGCAGGCGTAAATTGTTTAAGGCCCAAACGAAGGTTATGATTGGCTGATTTAAATAACGAATTTGAATGCAATTGGCTCATTGAACTGTCCGATTACAAACTGTCCGATAGCAAACTGTATGATAACAAGCTGTTTGATAACAAACTGTCCGATAACAAACTGTCCGATAACAAACTGTCCGATAACAAACTGTCCGATAACAAACTGTCCGATAACAAACTGTCCGATAGCAAACTGTCCGATAGCAAACTGTCCGATAACAAACTGTCCGATAACAAACTGTCCGATTCCAACTTGGCAAGTGAATTAGTAGAAAGTAGGAGTATTTTAACCAGTTACAACGAAGAATTTGCAGTTTTTTTTTTTTATAATGAATGGATTTTGTGGGGATGGACACTCGGGTAGAAAGCTAAGTTAGAAAATTCCAAGTCATATCAAGGTGCAATATTTGTTTTCCTATTCGCATAAAACAAGGGAGATTTTTGAAAGAAGAGTCATCATGGGGGCGAGTGCCACGAGTTTACCGCGCTCCCGCTACGTTTGTTTTTTACTTCTTCGATATGTTTTTCTCTTCGAATATTCGCCTCAAAAGCAGCCACTTCCAACTCGACACATGGATAGCTGGTTTCTCTATGTGGCTAGAGATCTAAGCCAGCCTAAAATAAGTCACTTGCAATTTTCAAAGAGATCGAGCTCCTGCAAGACATCGAAACCATCGCTGACAAACAGAGAGCTCGCCGTTACTGGTTGTCGCTTAGCGCGTTCAGCCTCCTTTGCACTATTGCTTATCTCTCTTGCTGGAGACGTCTCAATAAATCCTGGTCCCGTTGCACCGCCAAGTCTGTCTATGAGAGACTTTACGCGGTTCAGAGGACTCAAGGTCACCCATCTGAATATAAGAAGTATTTATCCTAAAGTGGACTCCTTGAAACTTTGGCTACTCAATCAGCCCTTCGATGTTTCTACAGTGTCGGAGACATGGCTCAAACCATCGATTGCAGATAACGAAATTCAGATTCCTGGTTATTTTTGCGTGAGATCTGACCGACTTCACAAAACAGACGGTGGTACTAAGGCCTATGTTCGAGATGGTATTCCTTATCGAATTAGACCGGATCTTGGCGCTTCTTTACCTGAATCTTGTGCCATCGAAATCTTTCGACCTAAATGCAAGAAACTGATTATCTGGACAATCTACCGAGCACCTGATTTGAATCTGGAAACTTTTTTTCAAGATTTAAATACATCTATGTCTTCTGTGGCTAAGAAGACCGAGCTTGTTTTGTTCGGGGATTTCAACATAAATTTTCTACGCTCTGAGATGAATAATGATAAAGCCAAAAAGCGTAAGCTTCTTTAGGTGACAAATATTTATCACCTAGACCAACTAATTTGTACACCAACAAGAATAACGGAAAGATCATCAACATTGATTGTCTTATTGTTTACTAATACGTCTCATCATGTTATTGACCGAGGCGTTATTCCATCACCTCTAAGCGACCGTTGTTTGATCTCCTGTGTTCTGTATCAAATCAGGTGCTCCCAAGGCTCCAGGGAGAACCATGAACCATTGAATATCGGTAATACAAGCATTATTCAAAGCAGGAATTTCTGGATGACACGAGAAATATTGACTGGAACCAAGTACTAAACAAGGATGACATTGACTCCGCGGTCGATGGTTCACGGAACAAACTTTTTACTCACGTTGCCGATAGTCATGCTCCGATAAGAAAATCAAGAATTAAAAGAGTCCGTTCTCCTTGGATGAATGCAAGGCTACCGGAAGCTATGCACAAACGAGATCATTACCATAGTAAAGCCCTGAAATCAAAATCTGCCAATTATTGGTTACGGTATGAGGAACTTAGGAATTACGTAAATAAGGAGATAAGGAGAGGTAAATCGGAATACTGTTCTAAGCTTATTACCGAAAACAAATCTAATCCAAGCGCGTTATGGAAAATTCTTAACGAAATAACATCTCGCAAAGAAAGAACTCCCATCTCCTGCGTTTGAGCCGACGGTGTTCAATACTATAGCAATAAATCTATAGCCAAGATTCTCAATGACCATTTTTCAACAATTGGAACTAAACTAGTGCAGAAGCTCAAGTCTTACAGGTCCTACATCTTCTCGACACCTACGGTAAACTAAAGTCTACCCTATGAATTTACTTTCGAGCCAATTACGGAAGAATTCGTTATTCGTCAGCTACAACAGCTCACAACCAATAAAGCTATCGCTCTCCATAACATCAGTGCGTGTCTGCTGAAAGATTCAGCCACAGTTATCGTCAGTGCCAGCCAAACTAAATTATTCAATCTTTCCCTTGAAACTCGCATCTTCCCTTCCCTTTGAAAATTTGGAAAAGTTACAGCATTATTCAAGAAAGGAGATCGCTGCGATGCTAACAAGTACAGGTCCATTACTGTACTGCCAACGATAAGTAAAATCCTAGAAAAAGCCCTGCGCATCCAACTGTATGCTTATCTTAAGAATAATGAGATCATTATGTTGCACAACTATTGTAATTAGCACCTAAACACTTGCACCTCGTTATTCACACCCACCAACCACAATAAATGTAATTACCATATCTGCACCTTCACCCGTATATATCTTTGGACAACCTCATTAAAGTGCAGTTTTGAACACGATAAGTAACGGTCAACATGGTCAACATGAATCTCTCCGCGTAAAACTGATTGGGAAGGGCCACAGGCATCAAGATGCAGCGCAATCAAAAGTCACTCTACGAGAAGTCGTTGAAATAGCCAAAAGCCACGAGGCAATCACATTTGCAAACCAGTTAATGAAAAATTCCTGAGGCAACCAGCAGGTGCAGGTAAACTTCACAAAGAAGACAAAACCCGAATACCGCAACTCCGACACCTTAACAGCGGCCTACCGATTGGCTGTCCAAAATGCTGGTTAAGGAAAAGCCTAATGGCAAACTTCGCATCTGCATCGATCCGAGCCAAACCATTAACAAGGCAATCAAAAGGCCCAAATACACCATACCCACCATCGAAGAGAGGCTACCGCTTCTGACAAACGCCAAGGTATTCACCGTCGCTGATGTTTCTGAGGCGTTTCATACTATTGAACTGGATGAAGACTCTTCCCTTCTAACAACTTTCCGGGGGCCAAATGGTCGCTATTGTTACAATCGGATGCCCCTTGGTATTGCCTCAGGACCAGAAGAATATCAGCGGCGACAACATGAATTTCTGGACGGATTGAATGGGGTAATCAACATCGCAGATGACATCTGTGTTTATGGCTGTGGCAACACTAAGGAAGAAGCCGACATAGATCATGACCGAAATCTTATGCATCTACTTGAGAAGTGCAATGAACACGATCTTCGACTCTCCGCTAAAAAAAAATCAATTTAAGTCTAGCTCTGTTTCATTTATGGGGCACCGACTTACCAAAAATGGAGTACAGCCGGATCCGAGCAAAGTAGCTGGGATCACAGGAATGCCAAACCCAGCAGATAAGGCCGCATTGCAACGTTTCCTAGGAATGTGCCCGTACTTGTCCAAGTTCTGCCCAAACCTGTCCCAAACAGTCCTTCCATTGAGGGACCTAACTAGGGATAACACTGAATTCCTTTGGTCGGAAGTCCATGAGGCGGCATTCAACTCAGCCAAGACTCTCATAGCCTCCACAACAGTATTGCACTATTATGACGTCAGCCTTCCTGTGAATCTTCAAGTAGAAGCATCTGACAGTGCCATAGGCGGGGTCTTACTTCAGGAGGGCCATCCTATCTGCTTCACTTCACACACCCTCAGCGCTACAGAAAAGAATTATGCGCATATCGAGAAAGAGTGCTTGGCAATTGTGTCCTGTATGGAGAAATGGCACCATTAGCTTTATGGAAAGCGAGACATAACGGTCCACTCTGATCATCAGCCTCTGAAGACAATTTTCAAAAAACCTCTGAGCAGAGCTCCACGCAGGCTTCAGAGAATGATGCTGAGACTTCAGAACTATCAATTCACTGTACAGCACAAGATAGGGAAAGAGCTCTTCGTGGCCGACACTCTGTCTCGTGCACCTCTCAATGGTGGAACCCAGTCCCCCTCCAAAATGACGCAAGACTACGATGTGTTTCGTGTGAATCTCACACAAATCGATCTGTCACCAAACCTTGTCAAACCCGGTACAATGAACCAGATCAGAAAGGAAATTGAGAGAGGCCCATCACTGATGACACTGAACAACATGGTGCTTGGTGGCTGGCCCCGCCAAAAGATTGAAGTACCAGAGGAAATCAGAGCATACTGGGACCTCAGAGACGAGATTTCAGTATATGATGGAGTGCTTTTCAAATCTCATCAAGTCATTGTTCCTGCATCACTCAGACCCGAGCTCTTACAGAAGATACACAAAGCACACCAAGGCGCCGACAGTGGTATACGAAGAGCCCGGAAATCCGTTTACTGGCCGGGAATGCAAGCAGCAATCAAGCAGACATGCTCCTCGTGCGGTGTGTGTTCTCAATACTTAAGTGAACGGCCCCAGGAACCCATGCGGTCACATGCCATACCGTCTCGGCCATGGGAAAGAGTGAGTGCAGATCTGTTTGAACTAAATGGCAGTAACTACCTCGTGCTTGTGGACCACTTCAGTGACTATATTGAACTTGAGCCTTTAAAAAACACATCAGCCGTTGCAGTCATAGGAGCCTTGAAGCGAAACTTCGCACGTCACGGCATTCCCGACGAATGCGTAACAGATAACGATCCGCAGTTTGTCACCCACGAATACGCACGCTTTACACGTGAATACGGATTCACCAGCACTAGATCATCTCCCTACCACAGTCGAGGAAACGGCAAATCTGCAGTCAAGATTGCGAAAAATATTCTGAAAAGATCCCACTTTGAGGACCCATATCTGGCTATTCTGGCCTATCGAGACACGCCACAACAGGGATACCAGTTCTCACCAACACAGCGACTCATGTCTTGGAAACTTCGAGACATCATCCCAACAGCAGCAAGCCAGCTACTCCCACAAGCCGCATCAGGTCAGGTTGTAATGAGAAACATCGGAGAAAGGAGAGCCCGATCAAAAGCTCATTACGAAACCATTTGCCCCAGGAGAAAAGGTATTTCTCAAGGCGCGACCAACAAACAAGTCTCAGCCATGGATCTACGGTGATCGAACAACCCACATCGAGATCCTGCGTGATCAAGACGGCAATGGGACCTATTCGACGAAACCATGCCCAATTCCGAGAGGCTAGAACGGAGCCAACTGAAAGACACACCACCGGGATGGACCAGCTTGAAATCGCATCCACACACTCAGAACAGGAGCAGGAACGACCACCAGCTGACCTTGAGCAAATGGAGCAATAGAGCAGAATACCTCGAGGAGAAGGCGGACTTCGCCGTCCACACATGGAATCAGAAAGCACGCAAACTAGTGCAGATGAGTGCGGACTTCGCCGTTCACAAAGGACCCGCAAACGGCCGTCAAGGTTCAAAGACTATGTCATGTAGGCTCACAAGCGAGACAAACTGAACTATAATTGATTAGTACACTTATTCATTTATTTATCAGTCCTCTTTCCAAGAGAGAGAGGGTGTTGCGCAACTATTGTAATTAGCACCTAAACACTTGCACCTCGTTATTCACACCCACCCACAGGCAGCCCAAGCTCACTACTAGAAAAGCGGACGTGACTCTTACCGTGTTGCGTAACGTTTCATATTTATAAAGGTTTGTATGGGATGTTATCGGTTTGCCTTAAAAGAGAGAAAAAAATGTCTTGTTTTGAAATAAAATGGGCTTACCTTATTGCCTTGTTGTTTTCTTTGTTGATTCCGAGCGTCTCAGGCCATTTTGAAGCGTTTTCGGCGAGTTAGCGCTATGTTGGTGTTCAACTGCTAAAAGAAAGACAAGACCGGAAACCTATTTTAGAAGCGTCCGTCGCCCGAAGCGAATAATTCCGCCAAAAAATTACCACCAGTCTCGATTCCTCCAGAAAATCAAAGCAGAGATGTTGCAGTTCCATTTGTCCAAAAACAATAAATTAGTAAACACATTTCCATTCGATGTTGATTGGTCGATCAAAACGATGCGGTCGTGACAAAACCTCTCGAGGGGACCAGGGGAGCTAACGGGTTTGTTTTTGGACTGCAGGCCGCTGGCTACCCTCGCCGGGCTTATTTTTGTTACCCAACATACTGTGCGATCGCCGAACGGGCCGCGAACGTTTCAAGCAGCCGAATTCGAGATTGGAAAGCCGATCGATCTGGAGATAAAAGTATCGCTAGTGAAAGATCTGTAGGAGGAATTGTGAATCGAGTGAATGGAAAATGGAACTGCAACATCTCTGCTTTGATTTTCTGGAGGAATCGAGACTGGTGGTAATTTTTTGGCGGAATTATTCGCTTCGGGCGACGGACGCTTCTAAAATAGGTTTCCGGTCTTGTCTTTCTTTTAGCAGTTGAACACCAACATAGCGCTAACTCGCCGAAAACGCTTCAAAATGGCCTGAGACGCTCGGAATCAACAAAGAAAACAACAAGGCAATAAGGTAAGCCCATTTTATTTCAAAACAAGACATTTTTTTCTCTCTTTTAAGGCAAACCGATAACATCCCATACAAACCTTTATAAATATGAAACGTTACGCAACACGGTAAGAGTCACGTCCGCTTTTCTAGTAGTGAGCTTGGGCTGCCTGTGACCCACCAACCACAATACATGTAATTACCATATCTGCACCTGCACTCGTATATATCTGTGGACAACCTCATTAAAGTGAAGTTTTGAACACGATAAGTAACGGTCAACAATTACATCCAAACAATTTGGTTTCAGACCGAATTTATCAACCGGGACAGCTTTGGCTCATTTCATAGACAATATTCTTCAGAATATGGACGCTAGTTCCTTTGTAGGTGCTGTTTTTTAGACCTATCTAAGGCCTTTGATATAGGGGATCATCGCATGCTACTACGAAAGCTGATGAACATCGGTCTTCCAGTTCCACCACCCAGTGGTTTAGATCGTATCTCACAAGCAGGTAACAAATCACATCGGTTGGAGATGCTCACTCTGCAGCGACCGAAATGCCTGTCGGGGTACCCCAAGGCAGTATATTGGGATCTTTACTGTTTTTCATTTACGTGAATGAACTTCTGGATTGTCCTCTGGAAAGTGATTTTATTCTTTACGCGGACGATACTGTAATCTATTACTCATCTAAAAACGTCAGTGATCTTGAACATCACTTCAATGCTGATTTACGAACAGTGTCTGAGTGGTTCTCTAGAAATCTCCTTACTCTAAATATATCCAAATGCAATTTTGTTATCTTTGGAATTCCTCAGAAACTGAATCGCATTCAAGATATTTTGATTAAAGAAGAGGACACTTGTATTGAGAGAACACAATCAGTCAAGTACCTCGGCGCGACATTTAATTAATCTATGTCATGGGCAAATCATGTCGATGCTATCAGCATGAAGATTAATCAAAGGATTGGCCTAATCATGAGAATCAAGAATATATTGCCCCTACAAACTAAAGTTACCTTGTATAATACCCTAATCCTCCCTCTTTTTGATTACGGAGATGTTAAATGGGGGGACAAGAATAATGACACTATAATGTAAGAATTACAGATCCTACAGAATAAAGCTGCTAAAGTTCTTCTGGGACACCCACCCCGAAGCTCGTCAACCGAAGCACTGAGGAGTTTAGATCTCAAGTCGCTCTCCGCAAGAAGGTTTTTTCGTTGCTGCATTTAAATCCAGAAATGTCTGATTGGGGAAACTGATTTTAACTTTAATTTTATCAAGAATCAAGCTGTCCATTCATATGACACAAGACATACCAATGATCTTCGTTTGCCTTCCTCGAACTAACTGGGGTAAAGAAACATTTATCTATGAAGCTGCGAAAGACTGGAACAGCCTTCCAACCGATCTGAAAGGAACACAACTCTTATCTAGTTTTAAATCCAAGCTCAGTAAAAGCTTTTTTAAAAGATTTTGATTAATTTTAAACTTTGATATTTCAATTAGTTGTCGATTTTAAGATTTTGGCTCGTTTCAAATTTAGTTATAAGCTCATTTTATTTATTTTTTATCATGATTATTATTATCATGATTATTGTTATTAAATTTTATCAATTAAGTTAATTAGTTAAATTAATTTAATTAATTAGTTAATGATGGCCCCACTGAAAACCGCTATGGTGATTTGGGCTCCCTCGTTAAATATTTTTATTATTATTATTAACATTATTATTATTAGTATTATTATTATTAGTATAAATGTGATCAGCCTAACTTAGACTAAGTCTTGCTCTTGATTTCACACCATTCACAACAAATGCTGTCCGTAGGATAATGCTATTTTCATTCGGATTTAAAACAAAATCAGCTCACAGCGAATTACTTGTTTATTAAAAGCAATCTGCCAAAAGCGTATTTTTCAAGTAACTATGAAAATGACTAAGTCCAGCCTTTGGTGGGTCTCAGTAGTCAAGAAAAGGCTTCAGCGAAGCTTTAAACTCCTTAACCATAAGAAATTCTTGCATCTAAGTTATAATCGCAACAATGACGATTAAATTTATCATTTAAATTCGCAGTTGACCCATGTTATCATTACAAAATTCTGAGTGATGCCAATAGGAAGGATAGCTACGTAACACCCAAATATCCCAGACTGTGTGACAACGGTCTCCCTGAGGGATGGTATCGTTTTATGGGAGCTGCAGGAACAAAAATGCCAACAACGCGTGTGCCAGTATCCAGATGTGGTACATACAATTCAGGCTGGTTGGATGATGCTCATCCTACGGTAGAAGATGGTCAAGTTTCCAGGACGGTGTGCTTTAGTGATCCTCGTACCAGATGCAAATACTCAAACATGATTTTTGTAAAGAACTGTGGATCTTACCTTATCTACGAACTTAAATTGACACCTAGTTGTAACGCACGCTACTGTGGTACAGACTGAATATGAAGCTAACAAGTCCACGAAAACTGCCTTTTCATAATCGATTTGTAGGTGCAGGTACTTAAGGAAAGAGCTGCATATACAAAATTATGCAAAGAATCCCAAAAGGCCTTTGCGTGTATTTCAATATTCTATAGCTATTCTTCGATTCATTTAGTGTTCATTTTTCTTGCGTTTAAAGCAGATAACAGAAAACACAGCAAATAAAGCATAACACAGGCGAATTTATTAACAAAGAATCAAATATCGAAGAATCGTTCGTGGTCTTTGCGAAGAAAATTTAATGAGCTGAGCCATTTGTAGCTGAGCTTTTTAAGAGGTGTGAATGGAAAAACATTGTATATAATCTTATCATTTAACGACAAATGTGCAATTCATGGTAAATAAATTACCTTACTTGGACCAGTTTCAGGTAAGTATTATTACGAAAATTCTAGAAGTAGACATGGAAAAATAGATGTAGCATTGAAAATAGAAAATAAAATAACAAATAAGAAAAAACAACGTAAAATAAAGAACAGAAAAAAATATATATTAGCATTCAACTGAGAACTATCATACGGTTAAAGTAATCGCTGTTTAAACTGTAACAATGAACTTAATGTTGAACATCTTGATTAATTTGCAAGAACGTTACCCCAACTAATGCTAGAGATCAGTTGTCAATTTTTACTTATTGAATAATACAATAAAAACGTAAAAGGTGTTTAGGAGTTTGTACTTACAATGTACAAGCTAAGACACGTGAGGGAGGGGAGTGGGGAATGGGACATTTCAAATAGAAAGCATGATGAGGAGGATTATTACACTGTTATCTGTGGGAGCTGGGTATAATGATTTATACATTTTTCAAAATTGACTGTTATGATAAAAAGCTCTGAAGACATCTTTTGCTTGACGGCTAATTTCGCAAGATTATAGTTATTCTTCGATGGATGAAGCTGTCGGAACAGTGGCCAGAAAAGGCCTGGTAATTATAAATCCATCCCTTGATATGAGCTGGAAATCTGCCCATAGTCTGATTTCAATATTTATCTTCTGACTATGGTGACGAATTTGAGCGCTAATTACCCTGGAAAAAAGACTGCACTAAGATCTAGAGCAAACTTGCTTACAAAGATTGTGGCAAAACTCAAAGAAACTGTTCATATGTGGAAAAACACTGAATCTTTCTTTTTTTTTTTGTCCACAACTTAAATTGATTTTAAAACTTAAATTCGAATACAAATCGGTACCATACCCTTTTTAAATACTTTCCTACAAATTACAAGAACAACAAGCAAGTAAGGATGCCGTTTCCGTAAAATTGTGGCTTCAAAATCCTGAGAGATGACATAGCCGGGATGTTACTGGCCCTGGATGCTCTACCCTAACCTTCCCTTTCCCCTTTTCTCACTTCGCATCTCAAAGGGATCCATTAAATATATGCAAATATATATCTTATTAGACGTTGTGTTGGGTAGTATCGCTGAGTATTTTTACGAGGTTTGCCGTATTTTGACGAGCCCTAGGGCGAGTCAAAATACAAATAACGAGTAAAAATACTCAGCGATACTACACGAAAAAACGTCTAATAAGTTATTTATTATCCAACACGCCAAATTGTTATTTCAGTTAGGGCGAATTTCGCGAATATTTATTTACGGAGAGTGCGTGATAGAAGTATGCGAAGCGGAACGGAATTGGCGTGTTGTAGTGTTGCTCTTTCTATTTTCTTCAATAAATGAAGAAATTTCTCGGTCGTAAAGCTGTTTTTCTTCGCTCGATTCATCTAATAAACTTGTATCTATATTGGCCAGCCATTCTAACTCTTCGTCGACGGAAATATGATTCAAATTGTCCACCATTTGTTTTTTCGTAACTACAATCCAATTCTTTGCTTGCTCGACGCGAGAAAAACCTGTTTAACCGGCACTCTAGAGTACAAATACCGCGTGATATTTGTACTCGTCTATGGCGTTATTTGTACTCTACGAAGTGTCATTAGATAATAAGTAGTGATATTTTTCCCATTAGGCCATTTCCGAATTACCCTTGGCCTCTTTTATAAGACGAGGCCCTAGCCCTCCTCTCAAACATTGAGAAAATGAATTTAATTTGCATTTGAATGGAAACGTACGTACTATCATATAAAGAGATACGCACCGAGACTCGCTTTGAAAAAGGGGCTATAGGCAATTCGGAAAGGGACTGTTATTATTGATAACAGGTAGAATAGATTATTGCAACAGTCTACTATATGGCCTCCCGAATTGACATATCATGAAACTCTAACGGATACAGAATGCCGCAGCTCGGTTGGTCACTGGATCACCAAAATACTGCCATGTTACACCATTACTTTTCCATCTTCATTGGCTCCCAATTAGTTACCGTATAAAGTTTAAAATTCTCCTTTTGACATTTAACTGTTTATATGGTCTAGCCCCTAACTACTTGACTGATTCAATTAGCATCAAAAAGCGATCCAGGTGCTCTCTTAGGTCAAACGAGTTTTTATTACTCGAATTATCAAGCACCAGGACACGTCCAACCCTTGGTGATCGTGCCTTCCAATCAGCTATACCTCATCTTTGGAATGCATTACCTTCGACAATTCGTAACATAAGACAATCGGACACTTTCAAGACTGCTATCAAAACTCATTTTTTTTAATGTAGCTTTCAAATAGATTTTTATTTTTACTCATGTTTCTTATTCACTTAGCTAGGCTATTGTTCTCTTTGAGTGCATAGACTCGTAGGTTCCAATAGGTTCTTATATCTTAGTTACTTTTGCCATAATTTTATCTTATGATATTGTGAAGCGCGACTGAATATATTCATATAGAAGTCTGCGCTATAGAAATGTAAATTATTATTATTAATTATTATTGATTCTTCTGGATAGACATAGGTAGTGCCAACAACTACTTTTAACCATGAACTTACTTTCAAAGGACAATGGTCCAAGAAAAGCTACAAGATAGCTGTTACCCATGACTATGAAGAAAAAAATATAACTAAACGAAAGAGTATACGAGTAATAATTAGTCCTTTGATAGGTGTAAGATGCATGGGGCAAAATCTAAACTATAACCTAAGTGGTACAGTATATCTGCATTTCCTTGATTCGGTTATTTTTCTTCTTACTGCTTTCCAAAGTGTCACTGAGTCACATTTAAAAAAGCGAATTTAATTAAAACAACTGCTCGAACTCCTAAAGGGACTTTTAGCGCTATGATAAACGATTTCACGAGCTATCTAACGAGTCTCCTGGCCAAGACAAAACGCACTGTCCCACAGCTTTTTTGGACATAACTGACGATTTTCTTCAATTGATTTCGTGTGGGTCAAACTCCTAGGAGCAAAACAAGATTGTAAAGCCTTGCAAAAGCAGGTAATTTTCCCTGAAAGTTTCAAATTTCATAAATGAAACCACCCGCACATAGACATAAATACAATAACAACTCAAACAAGAGTCTTTAAGACTCAAGTTAGGACCGCGCAACTCTTCCCCGAAGTAGTCTTTTTAAATCGCATTCTGTTCAAAGTTGCTCCCCCAAGGATGTAGCAAAACTCAGGAGTTGTGAAAGTCCAGGAGTAGTGAAAGTGAGACTATTATTAAAATAAGAAACTTGAACCATACTGTAAATTATTTCTCGATTAACTCATTTCAAATAGTACGTTGTTCAAAATCGCTTTGATATTGGTGAGAACGTGAACTATGTTAGGGTAATTTGAGCTTTCCCACGGAAACAAGAAGGGTAACCCTGAAAACGGTGAAAACGAGCCTCTATTTATTTATTTTGTGTTCAAATAAAAGTTATGAATACCCCTTAGTATCTGTCACGTCTGTCATCTTAAAAGGCAGTTGGCAGGGGGTTTTTATTCGTTGTTTCTTCTGCTAAGAATGCGTCAAAAAAATGTTGATAAGCACATTTTTCCCCCTATGATTATCAGAAAATTACCTTTGATAATAAAGCCTTCGGATGAACCGCGAAAACTTTAAATGGATTGGAAATGACATGACTTACGCAACACTATTGCGTGTTAATCTAACGGCGTCTAAGAAAAGACGCATAAATAATGTGAAGTTCAATTATGCAATGATTAACAACATCTCAACACGTTTCAAGACATTATAGATGGCAAAATAAACTCTCATATTTGCAGCGTCATTAAAACAAACAAACAAAAAAAGGATTACGCCGTTGGGAACTAGTTAGCTTCAAGCTCAAGCCAACATCTATATACGTATAGCTTGTAGTTATAAAATGCGTATATCTTCTATTCTTGATTGCATTTACATCACAATTTTCAAGATCTCGCCTGTCCTTAGCTGTAAGCACCTATTTTGAGTTCACTCTGCTAACAAATTCCACGCAACTGAGTCTTTGTTTCCATTAGAAAAAGTTGAATATTTGCTCGAAGATTTCCATAAGGACAGAGGAAGTTTTCATACTAAAAATGCACAACGATAGACAAATAAAATTAAATAAGTAATGTTCCTCAAGGGTAAATGGATTTTTACGTTGCCAAAGACGTTCTTTCTTCGTAAGTTTTATCATTTATTAACAATACAATCTAATACATGGTGTAGTTTCCTTAGGCAAACACTTTATTATGGAAAAAAGTAAGGAATATCTCCAAAGAAGTTTAAAAGCTAACTTAGACCGATTAGTTGAAGTTTGAGATCGCGCTTTTTTAATTGCTGTTTTTCTTTTTTATGAATTCAATTTTTTCTTTATCGTTATCATAGATAAACATTTCATGGTTGCCATTGTCCAGCGATATTTCAAAGGCAATTGTTATGTTACTTTGGCACTCATTAAGTTGAATTTTTTCGCTGTCTATTATCCTCTCAGTTTACCTACCCGAACAAGGAACCCAAAGAGAAAGAAAAAAGAAAATATTTTCAGAGTGAACTTGTTTTTTTTGGCATAAACCCAACCATTAGTATCGTAGCCGCTGTAACAACTCTGTGATAAAAGAGAGCATTTTAAACTCGATACTAGTTAGGCGTTTTTGAGCATCTTGAGAGGTAAGTGACAACCATAGTTAAGACACTGCAAGAAACATTTCCATTTCATAACAATCTACATTTACCCGCACCTCCTATAGTAACTGTATATTTCTACATTTAAGAATTACATAGAATGTGTTTTGCTCAACTCTCGAGTTATCTTCAGTTATTAGGGTTTGGTAAATTGTTAACGACTAACAAACTAAAACTGGTTGAAATATAGCAGATTAACAGTTTTAAAAAATAATCTCCTTGCCACTTTAATTATATTATCTGAGTTTCCACCTGCTTTACGTGATGATTGATAGAAAGTTCTAGTGCACCGTATATTTCTCTGTTTCCCTCAAAAACTGCCATAACATACAGCCGTCGCTAATTTTCAAGCTAACTGCAATTGGACAAATAATTCCTTTAAGTAGTGAATTTGGTTTTTTTCAACCAGTGAGAGAAGATTACTCGCCGTTTGAATATATTCTCCCCATTTTGCTTCTAAGCTGTTTAGTTAAATACATGGGAAAAAGCATACAGAGATATTTGGTCCACAAGAAATGAGGATCAAAAAGAGCATCTAAATCTGAGTAAAGGCTAATAGTTTCTAAAGAACTGTTTGGCGCTGCGTCGGTGGGGGTAACGAAATAATTCGAATATATCAACAAAGTTGAAATGGTAAATTGGCCACCGTTACGGTTACAAAAGCTGACGTTTCGAGCGTTAGCCCTTCTTTGGAGCGAAGGGCTAACGCTCGAAACGACGCTCGAAAGGCTAATGACGCTCCAAGGGCTAATGCTCGAAACCCTTCGCTCCGACGAAGGGCTAACGCTCGAAACGTCAGCTTTTATAACCATAACGGTGGCCAATTTACCATTTTAACTTTGTTGATATATTTAAATCTGAGGAAGCCAATTTGGTAAAACCACCCTCTCTGTTGCCTTTCTAGTTTTTCTTCTCCGTCGGTAACAGAGGATGAGCATATTAGACTTTTAATTTTGCACAAATTTTGAAGAAAGCTTGCAAAACTCAGATAATTAAATACAACTTAAAAGTTTGCTTAATATTCTTCTTTGTCATTTTAGTTGACACCTTATCAAGCATTAAGTAAACTGTGCACTCACTAAATCAATACGGAGTGTTTTCCCTAATTTTTAAGCAACATATTGATACATATATGCATGTATTATGGTTATAATGCCTTTATCTTGTACGCAGCCGGCTTTTTGAGATATATTTTTTTTCCTTTTCAAGGTAGACTGTCATTTGGTTGGAATAAAACATATACTTTTGGGATTCTTTGCTCAGTATTTGCAGACTCAGTATGTATTGGATATTGCGCAATTTGAGATTGATCCTCTTCGTCTCTGCCGCAAAGTCTGTTACAGCCAATGATCAATGCAGGACAGAAGTAAACATACACGGAATGGCTCTCAAGCGCTCTGTCTTCAAAAGATGGTCAGTGGCGGCTCCTCACCTCTGCGATGTCAAATGTGGACAAGAGATCAGGTGCCAAAGCTATAACTACAATCGAAAATACCACGTATGTGAACTAAATAATCGCACCAAAGAAGCAAGACCAAATAATTTTCTTTTAGCTTCCACGTGGTTTTACATTCGACGATTGAAAGGCAGAAGTAAGACGTCAGAATGCTATGCACCTTTGTGCTTTTTAATTTTATTTCTTTAGGTTTTCTCCATCCTTAGCTAACCTGGATTTTTCCGTTTGTAAGAAGCAGTAATAAGTAAAAAACGAAAAACATATCTTTACTACAGCTCCCTTGGGTTCTACCCCAGAATTACCGGCGTTGTCCTGTCACGAAATAAAGGAGAGTGAAGGAAAAGCCATTATAAGTAGCAAGTACTGGCTGGATCCAAGTGGCACTGGGAAGGCAGTATTGATTTACTGTGACATGGCTAACGGGGGTAGGTCTTTTCAGTTTCTTTTTTGAGTTTACTCATCTTTATTATAAAACTACATGAATTTCGTTTATATTGTCATCGTCATTATTATTATTATTATCATTATTATTATTATTAATATAACATTATCATTTATTATTATCATAACCATTTGTTTAGTCAGTATCAGTTCTTGTATAGATTTCTTTCTTATGTTGCTCTATTCTTTTCTAACTTCTAGACATGGATGAATGTAACGCCGACATAAATTACTGTGATGTGAATGCAAACTGTACTAACACGTACGGCTCTTTCATGTGCAACTGTAAAACTGGTTATACTGGTGATGGTCACTCTTGTTCAGGTACTTTGATTTTCATCTTTAGACTGACTTGAACTGTTTTGATTTTTTTCTTTTTCTTTTTGCATATTCATGAATGCAGCAATATTGTACTGTTAATATTGCTTATTTATTGATAACTGGCAACAGTACATAAAGTTAACGTCAAGTCTTAAAAATATCATCTTCATTCATTTCATCTCTAAAATTATCATCTTTGTCACATTTAATATCACTGTGATTATCATCAATGTCATCATCGCCATGATCATCAACTTTAGGGTTGTAATTGTTTGTAACATCATTTTTACTGAATTTTCTTTAAAGATATCGATGAATGTAACAATGGGATCCATTTATGCGATGTGAATGCGAACTGTACAAACACGAATGGGTCTCACAACTGCACCTGTAAGAAGGGATACATTGGGGATGGAAAGTCGTGCCAAGGTACTTAGGAATAGCTTTAGCAACCAACACTTAATGTTTTTTTTTAGAAATAGCTGTTTTCACAAAGGTTGCTATATCACGCACTTAAAACTTCTGTTTCACGTATAACCACACCTGTAAGGATGAATAGACTAGAAATGGAACACCTTGCCAATGTTGTTTTAACTTCTTTAGCATTCTACACTTGGCCCCTTTTGTCAGGAATTATTATCATAGTAGCTGCTACTAGCTGCGAGTCTGAAAGTGCTTTACAAATGCCTGCATTTGACAACACATGAACAGTCGAGTACAGTCTTTGTACCTGAGGGCACAACATCGCATCATAAATGGAAATTGTAAGGCGACATTCCTTGAAAATATGTGTTATGAGAAATATACAACAATAAATCATCGTCACTAATTCGCATAATTGTACCGGTGAGGAAGGATACGCAGGAAACAGACAATCATGTAAAGGTACAAACGATTAGCCTTTCGAACATAGGCGAACTTCCTTCTCTCCATCCAAACAAAGAGAAGTAATCACTGAAACTTGGTATGCATTTGTATGCAACATTGGATGAGCCGGAGCGTCAGACAATATAAGTTAAGCATTACTGTGTATGCATGGCGGCAAATGATGGAGTGCAAACTTTCTCTATGGTTTCTCAGATATTGACGAATGTAAAGGAAATCAATCTTGCCACGTGAATGCTAACTGCACGAACACCAATGGGTCATATGTTTGTACATGTCACCCCGGATATACAGGGAATGGACTCAATTGTGCAGGCACGTTATTTGTTTCTTTAGTTCCTTCTAACTTAAGAGATGAGTATTCTAATTATGAATTTTTATCAACGTGTTTTGTGGGCATGTCCTATATCAATCCTACATCTGACGATAAACAGTGACCCTTAATATGATCATGAAAATGAAACGAGTGTTTAAATTTCTATGATAAACTGAAAGATGCACTGATGTTTACTGGTTTTTACTTATGATTGGAGGCCAGACGCATAAATTACATCATGAACACAATTCCCCTTTCTTATCATATGAAAACAAAAGGATACTATACTGCTTTGGATCCGAGCTGTGATCGATCACAGAAGACGTCCAAATTTGATAAAAACATCAAGAACACTCAGCTACAGCTCATTTGCCACTTTTTTTGTTCTTAACACATCTTAGAACACAACCAAAGTAAAGCACACGCTCTGATTGGTCAATTTAGCGTCGCCCATTTGCCCATGGGTGTACGCTGCTGACGTGAGCAAATGCAAAGACTATTTTTCCGCGCGCGCTTGTTTTTTACTGGTCGCGTAAGATTTGTTAAATGAAAGGGAGCTTTTTAGCTACAATGTATCAATGTTATGTTATAAAACAACTGGTAAACACCACAGCGTACACTATTGAGTTATGGATGCACTTGGGAGGTTTGCTAAGCACTCAAGAAGCTAGAGTCGTTCTCGGCTATCGCCTCGAGCGACTTTTACGCTTCTTTCGTGCTTAACAACCTCCCGCGTGCATCCATAACTCAATAGTGTACGCTGTGGTGTTTACCATTTGTTAATTGACGTCATCTGTCATCTACTTAATTTTTTCCCCTGTCTTCGAATCTCTCCAAATCCTAAGATCTTACTTTACTAAGAATGTTCTCTCATAGACATTGACGAATGCAGTGAGGTCCATTCCGTTAAAATGAACAACTGCCATCCAAATGCCTCTTGTATTAATACTCGTGGCTCATACAACTGTTCTTGCAATCGTAAATATATTGGGGATGGTTTTACCTGTGAAGGTACGTTTCGCTTTTTAAAGGTAATTTAATTTTTTTATTTTGTACCTCAGTCTCCATGTAAAGTAAGCAGTATCGAAGAGTTTGAATATCTAAGAGTTTAAATATCGATAAACTCGAATACCCGAGAATTTGCTTCTAGGGTAAACAAAGTACGTCGCATAGAAACAAAACAGTATAGGGAATTTGAGCGTGAAAGCCTTAAAAACTCGGACTGTAAATTTCGTTTTCTCTTTGAGGATTTTCGCATCTTCAAGCGTTATAATAATGCAAACTACAAACCTTTGTTTGGTTATTTTGTTGCTACTTGCCTGCTCGCTTATTGAGAAATGTCACGTTCAATTAACGAAAAAAGCTAAACAAATTGGCAGATGGCGTGACAGCTTTAGCTCTGCTCCATGCCCTACACTCTGATAAAGTACGCCTTTTTAACCAAAAAAAAACGCGTTAGATCTCAGCTTTGTTGTAAAATGCCTCACACGCCTATGGTAGCATATCCGGTTCAAGTACACGCAAACCAAGATCCGATCTGCTATTACAGCAAGAGGATCATAACTTTTTATAATGCTATCATTTTATTTCAGTCCCTTGTGCATCATCATTTTTTAATGCGACTTCTTTTGGTACCGTCTGCTTGTTGTTAAACTGATTGATTTAAAAGAGTCCAAGAAAAATGTTTGCTTTTGATTCTACAAATTTTTTAGAATATTAATTTAACTTTGTAGCCAATCCATGTTATTATCATCAAAGCCTGGATGATGCAAAAAGGAAGAGAAGTTACCTAACACCCCAGTACCAAGAGGTGTGTGACAACAAACTCCGCGAAGGATGGTATCGTTTTGTGGGAGCTGCAGCAACAAAAATGCCAACAAAACGTGTGCCAGCATACAGATGTGGTACAGTCTGGCCAGGCTGGCTGGTTGGTGCTAATCCTACAGTAGAAGACGGTGAAGTTTCCAGGAAGGTCTGCTTCAGTGATCGTGATTCAGGTTGTAGAGGCACAAATGTAATTACTGTGAAAAACTGTGGATCTTACTATATCTATAAACTTATTAGGCCACCAGCTTGTTATATGCGTTATTGCGCTACTAACTGAATGTGAAATAAATCTACTTTACGCAGTAAGAGGACACATGAAGCTATTAGAGGGACTTTTTTTTGTAAGGCATTAAACATGTGACGTGGTTATCTCCTTATCCTATCCTATCTTATGTGCAGATTTAAACGTTGGTGGCAAACAGATACTTTATCTAATTCGTTGAAAGTGCTCTGGGATGTTGATCCCATTTTTTTTTAATATTATCACTTAGAGTGTTTGCCCATCGCTACCCGCTATTCTCTCTTATAGTGATGGTAATAAGTGGGTTTCTATACAATCAACATCTTTCTAAACGACTCATCACAAGATGACAACATCATTCTGAATTTTTTCTTCGAACACCGAAAGAAAGTCTTTATTGAGCTTCCTTTTTGCGGTAAAAACGAAAAACTCGGAAAGACGTTGGTTAAAAACCTCAACGAGTTCACTATTTTTAGTTTCATCTTTGTAATCCTGTTGCAAACAGGCTATGTAAAAAGCCTTTTTAACAACAAAGACAAAAACACTCACAGATCCAAAGTTGTTTACAAAGGATATTGTTCTTGTGGCGTTGATTACATTGGCGAAACTGTGAGAAATTTAGCAGTACGTATTGCCGAGCACTCAAATCCTACTCACACCTCTGAACGAACCTGCCAATGGCATCCGCTTGCTCGTTAAGGGATCTAAGGACCCGGTCTACTTGCAAATCAATAGTGTTCTGGAGAGCTAATCTTAAGATGGACAAAGTGAGTTCGTGAAGATCCGACTTCATGCTACCGTTGCAAATAATGGAAGGGATGTTGCGATTATTCGTAAACCACTGGACAGGGCAACCAGCTAAGGATCTAGAAAAAACTAGAGAGACAAATGTAGGCCGCTTGCAGCTCACGCCAGGTAGAACTGCGGCCCGCCTCCTGAGGGGACCATGGAAGGTGGCAAATGAGGTCATCGCGCCCCATAATGACACCCCTAGCACCTAAATCACCCGCGTGGGAATAAACAATAGTGAGAGCAGCGGAAAAGCGCTGTCCGATAGGCTTACAATTAAAAACCTAATATAGTCTTTTCAGAAAGTGAGTTCCTCTCTTACAGGTTGCGTTCTTTTTATGCTTATGCTGTCTAGTGACTCATGCCGTAGATGGCCTTGTGGCACTGCCACAATCATAGTAACTTTCCCTGTTACGAAGGAGAAGTTGGATCGAATCCGCAGCACGAAAGTCAATTTTTCGTTTTGCTTAACCGCCCGAACCGCGCTATTGGCTCGCGCGAGAACGCTTCCCCCACCTACCTCCCCTACTAAGCAGAATTTTGTCCCCAAACTTCCTCTATAGTTTGGGGATCAATAAACCAATCAGAACCCGTCGTTTGCGCATATATTTTGATGGCTTTAGGGGGTACTAGTGGGACATCATTCTGTGCGTTCATACTAAATGATCAAATTTGAAAATATGGCGTCCGCGCGGCCGACCTTCAAAATTTTCAAGTCGAATTTTTCGTTCCTTGGCGATCAAGTTGGAACTCAGAATATAAAGTAGCAATGCTATAGAACTTTCGGACTTCAAGTAGGGCCACGCGACAGTTTGACGATTCCACGGCCCGGTAAATATTATGTTCGAGCAACAATGTGTTCAAAAAGTATAGTTTAATAGTAGATTTTGTGTTAAATAGCAGTTTTTCAGAATTTTCAACATAATGCTACGCAATTTTCTGGCCGTGAAGTCAAGTAAACAACGATCTAAGCATGATGAATTTTATCGCGTGGGCTTTGCGCTCGTGAGAAATTTGTACGTTTTTCGCGTATAACAGCAGATCAAGAACTGTCTTGAATAAAACTGTTGTCCCAAAATATTTCTTGGTCATTTTCGTCTTGCTTCCTATTGACAGATTCCATGAAACTTGAAATCTCTTCGCTCCGGACTAATTTGCATATTCCCTTTGAAATATGGCCCGCGTGCCTACTTGCACACATACGAAAATATTTAGCGATTTTTATCTTTCATCTTCATTTTTGAGTAAAAACTTAATACACACCTATCGCTTAACTTCTTTTCTTTGTTTTCGTTTTTTCTTTTTCGGACAAAATAATCATTTTCCTACATATATACATTCAAAAATAGAAGCATTGACGCCATAAATGAAATATACGCCGCGAGAGACAAAAGTGTATTCGGAGGTTGGGAAAACTTTAATTCACGGATGAAAAACGCATAGTTTTAAACTCTTTTAAGATTATCATTGGCTTTTCTTTTTCACCCCACCACTATTCTTAGCAACAAAGGTCGCCATCTCGATTGTTTATTACTTGCCAAAAACTATCAAATGCACTCACAAGCCTAAAATCGGATAAAAAAGTTTACAGGAATCGACCAATCGAGTGAGCGAACGAGTGCCATTCTTCACATCATATCTACAACTCGCTTTTGCGCAGGCGCGCAGATCACGAGTGAAAAAGTAAGGCCTGAAACAGATCAATAGTGAATCCCAGCCAGTCAATGACAGGGGTGGGGACGCAAAGAGATTTCTCCGGATTTGGAACAAAACTAGAGTGAACTAAATCTCCCTTTACTTTAGCGCTACTAACCGAGGCAGCCTGATATGAAGAAGCCTCCCCTAACCCGTCGTCAAGATACACAACAATATGAATCCCCTGTTGCCTCCTGTGGGCAACGAGAGGTCCAAAAATCTTAGTAAAGATATGAGGGGCTGAAGAAAGGCCAAAGGGAAGGACTCGGAAGCAAAAATATCTAACCTTACCCTTGTAATACCAGGAAAACCCCAAAAAACACTGGTGAGGAGGGAAAATCTTAGCAGCTCCTAGTTCGAGCTGCACACCCACTCTTGTGTATGAGTCGTGAATTTAGATAGGAATTAATATCACTCTGAATTACTTTCAAGGCAACAGTCCTCTATTTCATTGTTTACTGTTTCTAAAAGGATAATTAATTCTACCAGATCTTGCAAAACTTGCTGAATATAACTGACTCGATACAAAAGAATTAAACATCACTGTGACTTTGAGTTACTTTCATGCAGCACTCCATTTATATATTGTTCATTATTTTTAAAAGTATACGTAGTTATACCTGATCTTGCAAACCTTGCTAAACATAACTGACTCAAAACAAAAGAATTAACATCGCTCTGAATTACTTTCATGCAGCACTCTATTTAATTATTGTTCACTGTTTTTAAAAGTATACGTAAATATCCTTGATCTTGTATGTTGGTGTGCCACAGGATGTGCCGGTAAAAATCCCGGCATTTTCTGCATTCAGTTCTCTTCTGAGAGTTACTGTTGCATAGCGTACATCAGAATTATCGTATCGCCAGAAGTTTGTGTTTAAATTGTTGCACTTTGTTGTTTGACCATCAAAGATGTGGGCTAAAAGATTAAAGTATAACAAAAGTTCAGAAACTTGAAATTACCTCTAAAGTACTTGAATTAAGGAAATTTTGGATTTCGTAAAATTCACAGTACTTTAGGTTTTGTTAACTTTTGTTTGTTTTAATTTTCTTGTCGTTGTACATAACGATTATATTATCTTTAACCACCATTTTAATAAATGAAGTAATACTTTTTTATCAAAAAAATAAATATTCTGAATCTATATTCCTTTTAAAGATATTCTTTGTTTTGGGTCACCTACTCGGTCAGTTCCTTGAACTATTTAGGTGTCCTAAACTCTACACAATGTACCTACAATTGAAAATTTCATTTTTTTCTCCACAATCTCTTGATTTCTTATATTTCAAACACCAATTTGCATTAATTATTATTCTGTATAAGTTTAAATAAAAATTGACTTGACTTGACTTGGATCAGTAATTGTCGCGATAATCATTTTCATCTTTTTCCTTTCCTTTCTTGGCTTTTTTGGACAACTACGAAGCAATAACGTAGAGAGAAAATTCGGCAAACAATTGCGGACTTCTGAATGAGAAATTAATATCCCGTATCTATATCCAGGTCTTACGCTTCTCTGGATCTTAATAAGCTCACAACGCTTATACGTTACAAGAAACATTATTTATGTTAAACGGGTAGCATCAACCACCCGATTTCACAGTAAGCCGGGTAGGCCTAAAAATTGGCAATGGAATAGCGGCTTATCTGAGCAGATAATAATAACACACACATTACTCACATTTTCCACCCATGAAGTATTGATTTGTGATGTAATCTCCTTGAGATGGATCAAAGGAATGCACACCTGTTGATTTGTTTTCAATTGAAGTTCTACCATACCTATAATTCAGAAAGACAATCAACTTCTCTCGAGTTTCACTTTGCCCCAAACTAATTCTGGACTCCTGCAGCTTATCTTAAGCTCACGGAAATGTCGAGTACATATTTTGGTTCTGAAACGATTGAAAAGTACATGTGTATACTCACCTGTTATCTCCAAATATACTCCAACAGGAAGCTTTTCCACGGAATTCTTGTGTGTACTTTATCTTAGTCCAGTAGCCTTTAATCAGAGTCAGAGCCCCGGGACTTTTACCTGAACCACACCCCCATCTCGTCACCTGGCCTGAAATAACGAGCCCACCATTTTCTTCAGTGAAGGACAGCGTCACTCCTCCTTCGTAAGTTTGCTTGACCCATTGCAAAGTTACCCTGGTCCATTCTGAGACAAAATGAAAAAAAAATTAATTTCCCAGCAGCCTACTGTCTTTGATAAAAATGCGAAAATTTGAATAAACAACTGTTAAAAATTGATTCTTATTGCACATGAGTTTTAATTGGCCAAAAACAAGTTACTAACTCTCGCTGGTACTGTTCCGTTACGCAATAATCACAAAATGCAATACACGTGATATCAAACTTACGGTCGGTATTTTTCAAGTATTTATGATAAAAGTTCTAGATGTTAGACGAAAATAACTGGCTCCCACAAAGGATGGAAACTGACGTCAAAGGACACAATATGCCTACCCTTATTCCCTGCCTGTATCCCTGGAATTTCATGCGACTGTTGGGGTAAATTTTTACAACTATTATCATATATATTTGCATAAATATGATTTTTGCGTTGTAAGAACTTTTTTTTTGTAGCTCAAGGGAAATCTGCAAAACCGAAAGCAAATAAAATCCCCAAAATGTCTCTGTTACCCTGCAGTTGAAAATTATGATGACTTTATTGGATCAATTAGTAAACTTACGTCTAATCGCTGTCTTGTCACAGTATCCTTGGAAACTAGCAAGAGATCCTGCAGGCCGAATCCAGTAAAAGCCGCTAAAGTCTAGATCCCCATTATCGTGGATATCTCTACACGAGAGGCCTGGTACCGTTGGCAAGGACCCTTTTTTTCCTTCAAAGCAAAATGAAAGCATTACCAGCAAATTTCTTTCTATAGTATGATCTTTAATTTATATTGATGACGGTTTTAGTTGAGTATTGTCTTTGACTAAAACTGTATTGAAAAGAACAAGACTCAATAACAGAACTCACACGATCTTATCAAAATAAAGCAAAGAAAATAAAAACACACCTTACCGTATCCATAAAACTCAATACGAACCTGAGCTTAAGGTTTTACAGTTTGTAAAAGAAAAATAAGACATCTTTTGCTGTGAATTTTCTAAGTAATCAGCTTTGCTTTGGCAAGCTTTTAGTGGTAGCAAGCATACTTGGAATTTTGTTTTATGAAGTATTTGTGGCCATTTTATTTCTCGAAAGAACGTAGAATTTAATAATAATTTGAACCTTACAGTTTCTCGTGGAGGGTCTCTTTTTGTTTTCAATTATTTTCTCAAATGTCAACACACTCACTCATAGTGTGGTCGCTAGTAATCAATGTAAAATGGGGTTGACAGGCCTACACGTATCCCAGGGCGTGTTTAGAATAGCTTATTCAAAGTTTGGCCCTCACGGGTATGTCTTTGAGCGACCGCCCTCTTTTGTAAGATACGAGAGGCGGATTTTTGTATAGTTCGCTCAGTAGTGGTTATGTTTCTATTAAATGCCAGCGTCTCATGAGAATTTGCTTTAGGTTTGGCACTGATGGTTGGTATTGTGTAACAAAAGGCAAGATTCGTTGGTTTGTCTTCTGTTTCTGTTGAAGAGATAATTTCCTGTTTTTGAAATTCACCTCTGAGAGGGTTGTGTTAATGAGGTCCTCTGGGTAGCCTCTCTTTAACAAATGCGCTTTGAAATTTGCAATTTTCTCCTCGAATATTGTTTGGGAGGAGTTTGTTCTGAGAATTCTAAGGGCCTCCCCTTTTATGAAGCCTTTTTTAATTCCTTGTGGGTGACAGGAACTATAGTGTGTATACTGAAATTTCTCAGTTTGTTTAAAATTAGTACGCACATCAAGGATTGCGTCTTTTTCGAATCGTTCGCCTTTCTATATGTAGGTGTCCAGGAATGTTGTTTCCTTATCGGAAATTTCAGCCGTAAATTTTATTGTTGGATGATGATTGTTTGCTTTTGCAATCAAACGTTCTGTTGTTGCTTTGTTTGTACTCCATAGCGAGAAGATGTCGTCTATGTAACGTTTCCAAACAAGCGGTTTGAAAAGGCTTTTGTCAAGGATTTCTGTCTCTACCTTGTTCATGAAAATATTAGAAAGGGCGACTGCCATTTTCGTGCCCATGGCTGTACCATGTATGTAAGCTCGTAACGTCCATTGAAACAAGTATTACGTTCTCCGGGACTTTCGTATTTTCTATGAAATTGACGAAGTCTGTAGTATCCCTAAGATACGACTTTTGTGAGAGTCTGGATGTGGTTAACTGACAACTGACAAATGGCCAAAATTTTAACTGACAACTGACAAATCGCTGAAAAACTAACTGACAACTGACATTTGTACGGATCGCCCTTAGTATCCTAAAAACTGGATGTAAAATAAGGACAGTTGATTTATTGTGTTTAATGAAAGTACATTTTCCATTACATATCAGTAGGAATACGCCGGAGTGTCCTATTTCGTTAATAATTACCCCATGTGCCCTCCACATCAAGGTCATGTGTCACATATCAGTTATATGGTCTTTGATACCCAACTTGATCGTCAACTTACGCGATGGCCGTATTTTAAGAGCTGTTGTAAGCTTTTACCGAATTGAGTCGGAAACGACATTTGAGCGTCACAGAAGCCGCATTCCTATCAAAGATGTTCAAACCCCACTGGCGCTGAAAAAGCACACCCTACTTCATTTCTTGGTCTAAAGGACTTGTCTAGTAAACATGGCCTCAGAGATTTTGACGTGAATCTTTATCACATGGCTCCGAAATCAGGCAGAAAAAGCGATATAATTTTGCGCTAACTACGGACGAGCAATGGAATTTGGAGCTTCCGACCATGCTGGCTGGAACAGGAAGCGAATTAAACAGTATATATTGGAGAGTTTTGGTAATTGGTATTGGTAGATTTATCAGTTAATAGCCTACTCTTTATCATAAAACGCCCATTAGATGTCGACTTATAAGCTCCGTCAGAACTTTCTCATTCTTGAATTCATGTAAATTATGCTTTATGTAGATTATAATGATATAGCTAAAGTGACTGTGAAAAAGTTAATAATAATAATAATAATAATAATAATAATAATATCCAGTGATAGATCTAGGCACTTAACAAAATGAGAGGAAATTCAAAATTAAAGTTAATTAAAGTAAATAAACTTAAAACTAAAGTAAAAGTATATAAAGTCTATTTCCTAATTGCTAAAGTAAAATCTTATGTGTCTCATAAAACTCAAGTCTCACTTAAACTTCTCGAAGAAGGAATGCACCGCCTGCACAACAGCATAGCTTCAATTAACAACGATTATCTCCAAGATATTGAATTGAGCACATTACTCACGACAGTTGTGGAGAATCTACATGCAGTTTCACATTTTAATTATGAGACCGGCCTTTGCCGCATTACAGTATTCCCAAGACTTTGGATTAATTACTAAGGAGTCGTTGAAGAGAGTAACGAAAAGGGCAGCCAAATATTCATGAAAAATCCTACTATCTTGTCCCTCAGACCAGCCCGGAGTTTGCAAATGTAAACTTTATGCGACCTCTTCCTTAAGTAGAGATCGACCCCGAGATTGAAAGTGCTATTAAAAAATTTGTGGAGAAATATCGTCCCTTGAGGCAAAGGACAGTTCAGGAGGAAATTACCAAGAGCAGGGCAGGGGCTTTACCACCGGCCGTCTACACGGAGCAATAAGATTCTACCAAAGTGGACTTGTTGGCGGGACTAGGTAACGATTTCAACTCTGGAGATCAGTCAGTACGGTTCAGCGGCGACAAAGGAGCTGTTAAAGCTACTTCGAAAGGTGGGAATGTGACAGATATCACATTTGTTGACGACGGTATCATCGAAGTGTTAGCTGCTGACGGTGCGAACACATGCAGAAGAATATGACACGGACTCAGAAAACGACCGTTTCTGACCAAGAGGATGAAGATATTACCCCAATTACGGTTTCTAGATCTGGGCGGCCTGTTCGCACCCATTTTCGCCTGGGTTTCTAAGTTATGCTTTCTCTAATAACCTAGTTGAAAAGTAGACAAAAGAACGTTCCTTTCCAATCATTTCATCGGAGTGAACTGCAATGGAAGCTTTGTAAAACAAAACATAAATCCAATATATTATGCTAGGGGACTTTTCACAAGTTTGTTTTCTTTCTGATGATCGCACGGGAAAACGGGAGTTTGTGTTCAGAGGAGTCGTAACTGACTTATACAATGACTGAAAGTTATTTTAAAGAGCTTATTTCATTCCAGTACTAAGAAAAAGCAGTTCTTATTGTATCAGTTTTCGATTAAATTTTCGAGTGTACGCTATATGTGCTTTTCAGCGAAAATTAAAGGGTCGGAAAGTAATAATTAACTTGCCAAGTTAATAATTAACAGTCTTTTAACTGACAACTGACAAATGGCCGAAAATTTAACTCACAACTGATAAATGGCCGAAATTTTAACTGACAACTGACATTCGTACCCCCCCCACCCCCCCCCCCCATCCAGACCCTCTTTTGTTTTTGTGCTATCGGCTGAAGGAGTCTGCCGACAAATGATGATAGTTTTTCTGTAGGGCCATCACACCCTGACACTATCGGTCTGCCGAACGGGGAAGGTTTGTATTTTTGTTAGGGTGTAGAGACATTTTGACTTTTTAGATTGCGAGACCGAGACTTCAAAGGGTTTTGAGTGCGAGCGCGAGACGTTCAGACTCTTAAATTGCGAGCCCCAGATTTGGTTGAGAGCTATGAGAATGAGCTAGAATGAGCTTGTACAAAAGTCTCACAAAGGATCCTTTTGTTGTAAACCCTTGTACCAAACATCGGATCTGAAAACAGTCAACAGTCAATAAATTCTATTTTTTTTCCTGGCCATGACCTAATTTCCGGTCAGGAGGTTGCCCTTGGCCGTTTCCCTTTGATTTTTTTGACGGACGCGCTGTCACTTACAAGTCAAGTTGTGTGGAAGTCGTCAGAAAGAACGCGCGGCTGTGTTTGAACTCAGTTGAGGTGGAAGCGTTCAAAACAATGGAGGAAACCGAAATGGGCATAAGGTCTTCTTCTTCTCATCGGAAGCGAAAGCACGAATCACGAAAGTACTCTATAAATGTTCGTATTTATGAATGCGCCGACAATTCGCTGTTAGTCTACCAGTAAAACTTCAATCCCGGCCTCGCGAAAACAACCACGCCACGCTTGGCCAGTCAAGTCCCGCGGTCCTACAGCTGTAAGCTACTATAGCTAGCTATGAAAGATCTAGGCCGCAAGTCGCACTGATGGTGGTTTTACCTGGGATTGTTTGCCCAAGATGGCAAAAGTTGGCAAAATAGGTCGAAATATTAAAACTACCATACACTCGACCGCTTTCCGGCGATCGCCTCGAAAGCGGGGAAATCAAAACCACCAGCTACGTATACAGGAAATGAAAGTTAATATTCAAAACTGAAGATTAATTTTTCTGGAAAACAAAGTTAATTCAAACTAAGTATTTGATTAAGGGTCCATTAAGCATAGTATTTTCTTACTTGTTTGCCTATTTCAATTTAATTTCATGTTTTTATCAGAAGATAGAGAGAAAATTAGAGCCGAAGGAAAGATAAAGAAATCAAAGAAAAAAGAGAAGTCCAAAAGGACGTTGCGGTAAGTTCCTAGCTTTTTATTGAATTCAGAGAATTTAGGAGAAGTTCGGATTGGCTTTTTCTCGGAATTGAAAGTTGTTTTAATGAAATTCAATATCAAGTGACGAGAAGTGGTCATAAAAAAAAAAAAACCAACAAACGAATCGAGACTTCCAGATCCTTAGCCTTGCAAAAAATAGAGACTCCGAGACACTTTCGTATAAAAAACGAGACTGCAAGACGCACATAACCGCTGAAAAAACGAGACTGCGTGACCAACGAAATTCGACCAAAATTTTGCGAGACCTAGAGTTTTTGAAGGACCATTTGCCACCCCTTTTTCTGTAGCCACCTGCCGGTTCGCTTGTTCCGAAATTCCACTTTCAATTAACAAAAAAAAGCTAGAGAGAAGTTGGGAAATGGTTGGATATAGTATCAATTGGCAGATGGCGTGACAGCTTTGGCTCAGGTACGTGTTTTGCGCTCTGATGGAGCATGCTCTTTCAATCAATAACAGCGCGTATTATATCCGAACTTTGTTATGAAAAAACAATAAAGTAAAGAAATAATCTTAGTAAGAATGAACTTCGTGAGTCATACTAAGAAAGTTGTGTATTTATTTGTTAAATACTTTTTTTGATTTTATTGTTCTTCGATCTGGTACTTGAAATGACTAGCAAACTCAATAAATAGTTTATGCTACCTTTACATCTAGGCTGGGTTCCTGTCCAGGTTCCATGTTCAGTGCAAAAAATCTCTGATGGTCCGGAGAGCCGATATCCAGGTTTGCAAATAAATAAAACGCGTTTCCCTTCCCAAAACTGCTGCCCAGTAGAAAAGCCGTGTTTCAAGCGTGGTGGATGAGGACAGACCCTGCTGCCTAAGAAATTCAAAAGTGGCACGTGTACATATATCTACACAGATAACTAGAGCTTCAAGACAATTGTTCCATACAGAAAAGAAGGAAAAAGTAAAGAAAAGCCCAAAACAAAAAGGCAAAGGGAAGTAAAACGATTTGCCGAGTTCCGTTTCCGCTTTATCCACCCAAAATCATTGCAAAACAAGTCAACGCTACTTACAGACCCTTATCCCGGTCAGCAGCAAGTATTTTGTTTTGCCGCTAGAAACCCTTCGGAGATCATTTGTGTTGACATTTTATATATTGTTATTGACACTTTGGCGGGCCAAAGAATTCAGTTTCAAAATACGTTTTTTTGTAAATAACTCGCGTATATTTCAGTATTTCCCCCAGATGTTTTCTGGGAAACTATACTTAAATTGATAATGCTTACATTGATATAAAAAAAACAAAATTTTAAAAATTGGACCCCATAAAGATCTTCCATATTCTTAAATAAAGAGAAATGTAAAGACCTCTACAGGTTTTCATTATATTTCCGGAAATTTTGGTATAGTTTTACATCCGGACTTTTTGGCTTAGCCCATTATGGAGTGAAACGAGGTTTGCAAACGGAATACTTTTGAAAAAGTTTGCGAAGCTTTCCGAGACTCAACTACAAAAAATCCCCGCGTTCATACTGACTCATGCAGTATTAGCGTATCGACCTTCAAAATCGCATGTCGCTTCTTTACACTATTAAATACCACTCATCCTTACATGAAGGCTGTATTCCACTCCAACTGCCAGAAGGTAAACACATTCTAGTAGCCGAACCAATCAATTGATATTGTGGATCACAAATGAACGACACGGATTGACCTGTCCAGTAATGTTTGCCAAGTATCTGACCGTTTGATGGGGTTCCAGGATGACCACAGTTGACGAAGGCTTAAAGTTAAACAAATGACATGATACTAATGCATTTACCTATTTAGGGTACATTCACCGCACCAGGACATTGAAATACAATTTAACGTTGTTAAATTTCTTTGCACATGAAGACAACGCTATGAAGGAGTTATGAGAGTCACTGACTAGTGAAACTCGGACTGCAAATCGCTCTTGCACAGTAAATACAGTTCACTTACCCAAACTTGTGCTGGCTTCCGCCGTCGCATTCTTTTCATTATAGAATATACACTTGTAAATCGCAACATCATTTGGCTGGAAACCACGGAAAACAAGTTCACTCGTGATCAGATTTTGTTCATTGAACACTGATGTAGAATTGACACGTTTTCCACCTTTGAGCCACTTAACTCGAGGTAGCGGCGCACCACTAGCGGAGCAGTTTAACTTCACAGTATCGCCAACATTCTGAACACGAATTTCACTGGGAGAACTGGATACAATGTAGGGATTCACTAAAAGAAAACGTAAAAACCGTTTGAGTGCCTAGAAACAAGTTTTCATTTAAGGTAGCTCGTATCGCCAACATTCTGAACACGAATTTCACTGGGAGAACTGGATACAATGCAGGGATTCACTAAAAGAAAACGTAAAAACCGTTTGAGTGCCTAGAAACAAGTTGTTATTTAAGGTGGCTCGTACCGGTTTTCATCTTTTTGATGGTTTGTAACTTTGAAAGAATACAACAGAAAGACTGACCAAGGCCAGTTGAACGCTTTTACGGGGTTGAATTATATAATCATTTGTTATCCAAAAATAGGTGTCATTTCGTCACTAGCAGTTTCCATGGCAACGCTTTCATGGGCTTATTCAGACGCATTTTTTAGCTTGTGGCTTAAATGATTCGAAAACTAACCCGGTGACCCCATGATTTTTTTCAGTGGTTGCTTTTGGCACTTGAAAAGGAAAATGCACAAAGATTTTTAAAAAATTATACGGAGCGGAATTTCAGATAATCTAGAAAAAAGGCAATTTTCAGACATCGCAAATTTCCTTCCGCATAATTTTCTAGTTTTTTTTCTGATGATTCCTTTCGACGTTATTATCATATTGGAACAATAAAAAGAAGGGGTCACCAGACTTGTTTTTATGCAATAGCTTTCGTGAGTTTACCAATTTCCACGCGCGTTCTCGCGCATTTAAAAATCTGGATTCTATAAGATCGACATTTGCTCATGATATGTTATAGCTACCGCTGACAATTGCGTGTGCTCGCGCGCGCGCCTACGATCTGATGTTTACAGACGTTTACTGCTAAGAATATCATTAAACAGCTGTCAAAGACAGCCTCCCGGGCTCATCTTAAAAATCCTACACACGACTTCTGGCTACATCATATTATTTTCCTTTAAGTTTCAAAGTCTTCTTCCACTTCAGGTAGATTATCCTTCACTTGAGTTCTTCTTTTTTCGCCGTCGCAAGATTTCATATCGGCTGAATATTTCTTTGAAATGTGAAGTGTAGCAACCTTTATTTCTCCAAAAATCGTCTTCTTTATCTTAGTTTCTATCTCCTGCATTTACAGTGGCCGCTCAACACATCAAATACAAGCTCTTAGGTAAACTTCTCACATAAGTAGAAAAAATTCCTTGCGCCGCTATCTTTGTTTTAAATTTTCGTCTTTTAATCTCGCGCTTCTTTCGCACGTTTCTCCCGCGAGTGACGCAAGAGTTATCTGTCCCCCGCGCGAGGAAACTAGTACGAGCCACCTTAAATCATTGTCATTGAGGTCGTTTTTGTCGTGGCGGTGGTAGTGGTAGTTTTAATTTTAACATCGTTTTTTCCTCTTACTTCTTTTCTTGGTCATCGATAGGTCATTTCTGTTATAATTTGGATATATCGACAAAGTTGAAATGGTAAATTGGCCACCGTAACGATTACAAAAGCTGACGTTTCGAGCGTTAGCCCTTAGTCGGAGCGAATAGAGGAATTGTGGGTTGTGTGTGCTTTTAAAGGCAGAAGATGGAGCTACGTTATTGGTGAGAACATGGCAACGAGAAAAACAAGAAAGCACGCACACACAACCCACAATTCCTCTATTCGCTCCGAAGAAGGGCTAACGCACGAAACGTCAGCTTTTGTAATCGTTACAGTGGCCAATTTACCATTTCAACTTTGTTGATATCTCCAAATTATTTCATTACTCCCACCGACGCAGCCCCAAACAGTTTCTTTCGAAACTATCAGCCTTTATTCATTTCTGTCATGCTCGTCAGTGACGTTTGCCAACTTACCTACATCTTTAACAAAGACCCATGTAACAGCTATGACATTCCCCAACTTATTGGTTCCTTGACACACATAAGCACCGTCATCGTTTTCTGTTGTGTTCTTAATTATTAGCCGGTTGTCGTCAATAACATGCCTGTTGACGGGAAGTTGCTTGAGGGATCTTGTCCATATGATTTCAGGAGAAGGAAAGCCAAATATGTCACATTTGATAATTGTGTCCCATGTTTTATAAGCCGTGACAGATTTCTTCGGCCTCGCTTTAAACCTGGTTGGAACTGCAAAACAAATTCGAAAAAGAAATCGGGTCATAAAAGACCTATAAGATGGACAAAAAAGCAAAACTTAGAGGTGCACCACACAGGTAAGGCAAGTAAACCCTTTTCGCGAGGTTATTACAGCTTCACTAAAGCTCTAAAAGCCGTAAGTACATATTTAACAATTATTACAAGAGTGCGCGTTGGATATGAGATGATAGATAGCCAACGAGACGCGTAGCGCCGAATTGGCTACAATCATCTCACATCCAACAAGCGCGAGTGGAGTAATTGTTTTATTAAAAAACGTTAAATTAAATTGTTAAATTTTATTAATTTTTTTACCTCCCCTTTAATTTTAAGCTGAGGCGTACGCTTACCATATTTGTAGATTATGGTATAGTGGCTCATATACCATAATGGCTAAGCCAATAAAACGTCTTCAATTGCATTATCCAATGATCCAGTTTTTAATGAATTGAAATATTGTATGGGGTAGCAAAAAGATTGTGCCTATAATACCTTCCACGGTGACATTGACTGATAACTCAGTTCTGCCTAACAAATTCTCCGCTGTACAGGTGTAAGTCCCATGTTCCTCGAACACAATTTCTTCTATTTCCAAGTTGCTTTCCTTAAATTGCCTTCCGACGCCTTTTATCGGGTGCCCATTCATATTCCATGTAACTACTGGCGGGGGAAACCCTTTCGCTCGGCAAGGTAATCTCACATTTTGTTTCTCCTTGATTGTCAAAAAAGGCGGAGGATTTGTGATGAAGTGTGGTACTTCTGAAATCAAAAACAGAATTTGCTTTCATTGCGGCATTCATTTACAATTTAGAGACTGCATTTGCTATCACTATAGCATTCATTTTGCAATCCGTTTTGAGACTAAATAGGTATGTTTGTCTCAGATTTTAAGAATTAGAGACTGAGAGCAATAAGTGATCGCCACTCTTCTACTTTTATCAGTAGCCAACTGCTATAGCTCTAGTTCCATTCACTACATGCAGAGACAATAGACGTTCCAAGCGCTGGCTTGTAATTTATCGAGTAAAGACCCCTTTCATAAATGGCTACCGGATTAATATTCTTTTGTTTAAATTTGAATTAGCCCTTCTGACCTCGTTCTCCAGTACAAAATTCAAAAGAATACATTATCTCAAGCGAGGCCAGAAGGGCTAATTTAAATTTAAACAAAAGTTTATTAATCCGGCAGCCATTTATGAAAGTGGTCTATACGATTAACTTCAACTTGACAGCGTCTTTGCAAGCAAATGTCATAATCATATACAGTACATGATAAAGAAACGAACACATGTCAAAAATCAAGCAAAAAAATACGAAATAATAAGAAAATTGAAAAGTCATGTAAGTCTAACAATTACCAATTGTCATTTATCAATTGCAAGCTCATTTAAAATCCATCGTCACAGAGAAACTAGTCATTACCCAAGAGACCTCCTCTGCTAAAATGTGTGACGTTTTGCGACGATTTACCAGGGTTTACCGGTGATTTTGATGATCCCGGTGGTCCTGGTGGTCCCCGTGTTCCTGGTGGTCCTCTAGTGCCCCGCTTTCCTTGCGGACCAGCTACGCCCTTTGTTCCCTTTCTTCCCCTCTTCCCGTTTTTTCCAGGAGGGCCCCGCGGTCCTTCCGGCCCTCTAGGACCAGACTTTCCTGGTGAGCCACGAGCACCTTGGGCACCGGGTAATCCAGGAGGACCAGGTGGACCTGGTGGTACTTTACGACCTGATGAAATTCAAAAAGACATTTATTCATTCATTCATTCGAAGACATTCTCGACAGAGCGGTAACAAAGCCCGTACTTGGTTGTTATCTTTTATCTAACCTCTCAAACTGCCCGTTGCGCTAAAGGATTACAAATAAGAAATTACAGGATTGAATCTAGGTAAACTAAAGGAGAGAAAGAGAGAGAGAGAGAGAGAGAGAGAGAGAGAGAGAGAGAGAGAGAGAGGGGGAGGCGACTCGAAAAAATGTTAACAGAAGATAATCAGTTTAACCTACCATCCACACATATTATTTTTCGCGGGCTATGTTCTTCTGTCAAATTCTGTTGAAGAAATTAAATAAATATACGCACTTTTAGATGCAGGTTTGAATTATTCACCTATATTCAACCATTAAGCTTGGTACATCCAGAAAATTTGCTTTTAAGCACCAGCCAGAGAGAAAATAGACAACTCGTACATTTACTTCGTATACACAGCAGATGCAAATGTCATGCAAACTGGTGCAAAAAAATCTATATTAACCGAGTGGGGCAATTGGAAAAAATTGGAAAAAAAAAGACAAATTCCCATGAAAGCATGATTCGATTTGAAATTGCATCGCTTAGAGTAGGCGCGATTTCCGCCGCTCTCTCGAGTCCTGTCTTTTTCGTTCCTCCCCGAGAAGAGACGCTTCGGAGAGGATCGCGGGCTCCGGTTCCCGAACAGCGGCTGGCCGAGCCTACGCCTAAAGCGGTTCACAGACATTCGAGTGCGCCAAAACAAGAGAGAATACTTTACATCGAGGAAGTAGTTTGGAGAAGATTAGTTTCTCGCGGAAACAGAAGTGTCAAGAAAGAACGAAGTAGTATATTCGTCACTATTGCATTATATTTTTTCCTTTAACTTTCTTTATATCTGATGCATTGATTTATTTTATTCTTTATCGTTTAAAGATGAATTTATATACATAAACCATTAAAAATTCTACCATCATTCGCATAATTAAAACGTGAATATAAAACTTACACTTTGATTGCCTCTCAAGTTAAGACATTCCCTTCTACATTTGCGGCACCGGGATGTCTCATCAGCAGCTCTTTTATCACGGACAGCTTCTTTCCTTTGTGATCCAACTGGATGTAGCTCTGCTGATGTTGGTTCAACAAGCACGCGACTGAGAAGCTGATGAAGAGATTTTGGGGGCAAAAAATTCTGTTCAACCGCTGTTAGACGTGAGTCTAATCGATGCAATGAATAGCACGTGAATCCAAGTGATCCTAAAGTCAGGATTAAATTGAATGAAAGACCAAACATTAAAAGGTGTAGGTTCTTGGATGGTTTAGACTCCATATTCGTCGATTTTAAACTGGAAGAGACTGAGTGGATTCTGGTGCTAACTAAAGAACTGCAACATAAGTTATAGATTTTAAATCGTCATAATAACTGTGATAATGACCTTTTTATCGATGTGACCTGCAGTGTTTCTTATTGTTTCCGTTTCAGTTGAAGGGTTTGAACAATAATTTCCTAGAGTTAATAACATCATGCATTCTTATATCATCAGAAGAGAGAGACGAATGAAATTTTGAAGGAAAGAGTTATCTTTGGTCTTGCAATCCTAATCAAATAGCATTGACAAAGACAACTCTGCTAAGCCACAAGCAAAGAATTCATCCGGGTAATGCAGATGTCATTACATCTCCCTCGCTACCATCATTACAGCGTGATGTACCAGCATTACAGGATGTAGTGACGAGGAAATACGTGTCAGCTTGTAAAATAAACTTTTGCATGTTGTTGTGATTTAAATTCCGCAGAACAATGGCGCTATTATTGTTTCGGCCCTCATAGAGTTTCCACCTCTACACAGAACTTATTAAAATGACGTTGTGAAATGTCCTAGTTTCTAAAGCAATCAGCATCTTACTTTTAATGTGCCAACTAATCTATGCTGTGAACTTTTTATTCAGTTCCATGGATACATGAGCCGAGATAAATTAACGAATTTTGCTTGAAAAGTTTTTTATAAGTAATCAACGTGTGCATCGAACTCGAGACGTAATGGTGCAAGCCTCCGTGTATCCTGGCGTGAGTCACGCGAAGGGAGCAAGAATATTTTATAAGAGCAGGGGGAGGGGGTGGGGGGTACATTTCTGAGATGTTTTACGCAAGCTGTCGTGCAGCAAAAGTTGAGACCAGGGAGATGAAAGAAGAGGTTTTACCTTACTTGCTTGCTGTATTTTGTCGTCGACTAGAATGAAATCTAACGAAGACGGCTTGTCTGTTTGGCAAACTGTAAGGGGTAAAAACAAGACTTACGCAGAAAAAGAACAGTTTAAGGCGGAAAAAATGAACACTGGTTGCATATTATGCAATCTAGGAAAAAATGGCGACCACATGCTCAAAGCCGTGACTGAGGGCGGCACACGAGTTCAGAATTTCGTCACGTTTCTTTGCGGAAGTGGTTACGTAAGTTGGTTAATTAATTTCTTTTCAAATAGCTCAGCCGACCCTTCGCTGTTATTAGAGGAATCCATAATGAATTTTTTTCTTTCTGACTGAAGAAATTCGTTGCAGCCAAACCAATTGTTATTCCGATATCCATTTCTTTATAGGAAATCTATCATGAAAAGTTCTTCAGGAATTACGGACAGGAAACAGACATGACGATCTTTGCTCTTTGGCTCTTTGGCTAGCCTGTGTACAGCCGCCCCCTCTTTTGGAGGGGGGGGCAGCTGTACGCACGCTACTCTTTGGCGGGCTTTCGACAAAAAAGAACAGAATCCTCGAAAATGATGAAGTCTACTTTAAACTCCGGTTTCAAATAATTCATCACAAAATTTTCTCGAAAAAAGTCTTTACAGTCTATACAATATGTTGTCATTTTATGATTGAGAACCCGACTCGATATGAAAAATAATATAATAATAATAATAATAATAATAATATAGTTTACATCTCTTGATATGATATGAAATTTAATCTTTTCTTTTTTTATGTAGACCAATTTGCGGTGCAGAATGTGAAACAACCGGATGGTTATAAGTAAACACCGTAACAATTACGTATAAACAAATTTCTTCTGTTCTTAGAAGGAGAAAAAACACCAAGTAAAACGGAAGAAGAGAAAAGAGAGATATATATCTTCTTAAAATTTTATTGGTTTAGGTTGTACTTTGAAGAAATGATCTTATTACGCGATCTAATAAAAGCCATGTACCGCGTAATGAGGAAAGCCGGAGAGTAGGACCGTCAGCCGGTTCATATGATTCTCCGCTTTGTTGCCACAAGAAGGTATCGCTTTATGAAGTAACCTAGAATGCAAACAAGTTCATGTTATCACAGGCGGCTCAAGCGTGCTGTGTGTGATTTTGGGGTCTAAGGGTCATTGACGGCAATACTTAATATATTTTAAAAGATTTAATTTTAAGTGTAAGCGTGTGCCGTAATTAAAAAAAATAATAGAAACTAACGCTTTTTTTTTACTTTCTTTGTAGTGCATGTAGTGCTACTACCATAGAAATAGAGTGTGTTATGAACCCAAATCATCCAGAGTACGCTAGGGCCGCCTTTGATGTCATGCGCTGATGAGGGAGTCCCCACAAGGCCCTATAAAATGTTTGATTTAATCGCGTGTTTATCTGATTTCAACAAACTTGTGCACAGACGCGTGCAGTGAGCCGACGCTTTAAAATTTCAAGCGAGTCCAAGAAGTTCGCACGTGAGAGCAAAATTCAAACTTGTAGACTGACCGGAAAACTTGAGCAGCTATGTGGAAAGGTTACCATGAGACGCCAATTTCCACGTGCCCACATTTATTTAATTCTGTATCATAACACGTGCAGTATATCCTGTTGTTACACGGAGGTCACCAGGTCAATGTTTATCTCGAATCAGGGAGACATCACGTGAATTAGCTTGTAGTATAGTAATTAAAGTTTCTCTTGATCTTCAGTATTTTTCTTTGAGGCTCCCGTCGATGCAAGTTCTTCGCGAAATTTAAAAGGAAACAACGTCGTTACCAAGTCTGAACTTGCGGCACGATGACAGAGGATACCTACTTCGATTACCAATTAAGTGAAAAACCATCTCAGAAGAAGGGTAAGGAACGCTTATGGACCGTACTAATCGCTTGTTCGGTCGCGGCGTTTGGTCCTTTTAGTTTTGGATACTGCATGGGTTATTCGTCCGCAGCAGTGACCCAACTGGAGAACCCCAATCGTACAGATGTCTATCTTGATAAAAACGGGATCAGATTGTTTGGGGTAAGGTGCTTTATTAGAGTTGTTATCTTACTTATGTTAACCCGAATTCGGCGACCTTGTCGTTATTGCACAGCATCCAGACAGGGGTGGAAACTCGTATAAAAGAGCGCTTGAAGACATATTTAGTATGCCCAGGCAGTGAGATCTTTTTCAAAAGCATGCTTCTGTTCTACGTTTTATTTTTTTTTTTTTTCGTTAGTCAGCTTTCATTGACAAAGCAGAGGTCACAAATTATAATCTCATTTTTTTATATGATATTTTTTACTTTGCGGGAGGTGAGCAAAAGAAAACACATGTATCATAACAAGCAGTGACACCAGAACTTTCGCTCTGTGGAGAAGAAAAATCATTAGTGCGAATATTGGAAAAAAAGTCCTGTCCGATTGTTGTATGAAAAAAAGAATTTGCATTGAATTCAAATTGAACAAGTTGGTGAAAAGGTCGCTTATAGTCAGTCTCATGACATTCGTGATGTTTCTGTTACATAAGCGGTGATATCATCACTTAGTTAACTAATTCAATCGCCTTGTCCTTAGTCGTGCTTTTCGTATTTGACAAATTCAATATATATCATTCTCTCAACCTTGCTATGAATTTTCCTTCACTGATTTCACGATCTTTAAAAATGCACCTTAGTTCGTTAGTTATCAGATCACAATTTTTTAAGAAAAATATGCAGGCAAAACTGCGTATTTCATCACTCACTTAACTTGCTACCGGAAAGGCAAGTCCTTCATTTTAAGCACTTGACTCTAGGGATGACTCTGCAGAATTCTCAAAGTGGCTTTCGTATTTTTTATTGATCATTCCCCTTTTACGGGGGTGTAGATCTTTGCATTGGTCCTTTTCTCTGGTTTCATAACAGATCGTAACCCGAAGTGCACAGGAAAAAACGGAGGCGAAAGGAATTTATTATAAATAACCAAAGAACTTTATTCAAACCTGTTTTCAAAGCTTTCAAACTGCTTTTCATTCAAAAAATACAAAAGAAACAGACAAACGTTTTATTGTTAACTTTGATCTTCATTCGGTATCCTTGTGCAATAGAGGCTTTTGGGAATTCATCACAGCTGGCGTAAGAAGAAGCCGCATAAATTAACTTTCCTGTTTGAACCGCCACTCGACAAATATAAAAGACGACGAACAGTTTACAGTGATCAAAAATCCTCGTCCAAGAACTAATTGTGAAGCTCTTGTAATGCTCTTCTTTCATAAATAGACATGAAACTGGAAAACATTTTGCATAAATCCATAAAATAACCCAAAATCGTTCCCACTTCACATGCAATACTTCAAAAACAAAAGGAGAGACGATAAAAATACCGCCGATCTCACCTTTACCTAAACGAAGGAGAGCGAACGTATTCCGTCGCGTATGAAAGTGATCCACGCAGTAATAAACCCTACTTATGTAGTAGTGGAAATTCAGGTCCGTAAGTATAAACCCTCGCAGTATACTGAGAGGATCGCTTTCATACATTTCATAAAACCGCAATATACGTACATATATTTATTACACGACTCGGGCAGTCAGGGGGCCAATAACTAAAATCAACCAATCAAATTGCTCTATTGTCGGTCAATATTCTCTCAGTATTAGACCGAGCACTGTCCAGAACGGTTCCGAATGATACCGCACTTGTGTCCCTTTGAACTTCAGTCGTATAATAAATCTCTTATTAAACAAGCTTGCTCGGGACCGTAGTGGAAGAATATCGGCCCTCGGTCTTTTTTGTACGAACCTCGCTGCGCTCGGTCCGTACTGTCAAAACCTCGGGCCGATATTCTCCCAGTACGGCCCTCGCGCTTGGTTAATAAGATATATATGATTTTCATGTATTTTCATTGGTGATATGCTTTAATATGGGGTCTATGACTCTTTTACATTTAACCACTTGGCTTCTGCTTTTTGTATGCTATAAATTGTAAAAAACTAAATGAATAAATAAATATATTCAAAATTCATTGATTTCTATTCCGTCGTGTTGCTTGTTATTTGTTTATTGTAAGTAATGTTATTATCTTAGTTTTAACCTACGTCATTTACACCAAAATTTAATTGAATTGTATTTATCAACACGAAACGGAGTTGTCTATTTCCAAGGCACAGATTTTGCATAGTGCAGTTTCAATTATAAATCATCATTTTTTTTTCTCCCACCAGTCTATATTAAATATTGGCGCCATGATAGGGGGTCCCTTTGGAGGATGGGTAATTGACTTCTTTGGCCGAAAGCTAGCACTCATGATCACCGCGCTCCCATTCAGTGCTGGATGGCTTATGATTGGTTTTGGTTCAAATGAAGTTTGGCTGCATGCCGGGAGATTCCTTTCAGGTCTTGGAGTAGGAATGGCGTCACTCATTGTACCAGTAAGTAAATATCCGCGAACAAAAAACATTTATTGACGAACTTTTGTCTTTATAGTTGAACTGTATACAGTCTTAAGAGTTTCTATCATTAAAAGGAAAGGTGGCATTGGAATTTTTGGCTTGTCGGTTTTGGTGCTCATTGCAGTTTGCGAATTTTCCGTCTTTGAGCATTTGGTTTTTCGGTTTTCGTCAAACATACTTACAGGTTTCGGATCTGGTGTCCGATGTGGTTTTCGGTTTTTTCCTATTTGGGTTCCGGTTGTTCTTCAATTTGAGCGGCAATAATGTGCCACCGCTGATCTCGAATAGCCCCAAAACTTGTGTATGCTCCTCTTATCACCCCTGCATTGGATTGATTAGGGTTTCGATAAATGGGATGTGAAACTTAACTGGTTTTGCCGGTTTTTTATGCGGTTTTCGGTTTTGATCGAGTTTTTTTTTTTTTTTGCGGTTTTGGATGACTTTTTTCTACAGTTTGGGGTTTTTTAATAGACCTCAGTCCCCCCCCCCCCTCCCTCCTGAAGAAGGAATATGACTAACTTAATTCTCCATCTTTTTATTCAACCATTCAGTCATCGATGCGTTAATTCATCCATGCCTCTTATTATTATTTATTTAATCACTCATTCACCCATCTATTCATTTGTTTAGTCTTTCATTCATTCATTCCATAAGATCCATCAATCTCTTCAACTGATACACAATATGTTCACTCATTCATTCAAAACCCTTGGCGTTCCTCGGCGTGAAATTTTTCATTTACTTTTTGCAACAACGTTTCATGTGTGGTGCTAACTGCATCATATGTTTCCTTCTTAGAACTATATTTCCGAGACTGCCCCAGGTCGTCTTCGAGGTGCATTTGGTGCGTTTAACCAAATTGGAATTGTCGTTGGCATCTTGTCATCCTACGTAATCGGCCATGCCCTCTCCTGGCGTTGGTCTGCCATCGCAGGAGTGGGTCCCCCTGCCTGTATGTTTGTTTTGATGTTTTTTATGCCAGAAACCGCCCGCTGGTTATTGGCTCACCTTAAGGAGGGGCGTGCAGTCAAGACTCTACGGTGGCTTCGTGGAAAATATGCTGAGATTGAGGACGAGATTGTCGAAATCAAGGATAGTTTGAGTACGTAAAATTCTTTTATGTTGTTGTTTTGTTGCCTCTGACGAAAATTTTATTTGTACAATGTAGTTCATGCCATCTAGAGAAAGCATGAATCCAAGAGACAGAAAAACCTCTTCATGGGCGCAAAGTTCACCCCTTCAAAGTTAATTACAAACCCAAGGTACTGAGTGCCCTCCGAAGATTGTTGATAAAAACTGCCGATGATAAGAATGTCTTAGTAATGTACACGATGCATATATAACGCATTTTAACTTTTAATAGAAAAAGATAGAGCTTGTCTCCTCAAGAGTATAGTAATGTCAGTTATGCTGGTCAATTAAAGAGAGACTTAAGTCAAGAAAGCAAAACCGCCAAGTTCATAAAACTTTCCGTCATGACTGACGACTCTGTTAGTTTCACCTGTGAAGGATGTTAATAGTACTCTACATGCGCTTGGTAAGAATATCGCATTTTACCAACAGGAGAAACACTTGTATTTAGTCTCTGTTATCGATATATACAATAAGATAGCATTTAATTCTAAATTTCTACCAACAGGTTTAAAAGAGAAGATGTCAATCACAGAATTCAACAAACGGAGTTTTCTCCGGCCTTTTGCAATCAGCATGACCCTTCACTTCTTTCAGCAGAGTACTGGCATCAACGCAGTTATGTTCTATTGTGCCACGATTTTCCAAAATGCTGGTTTCGAAAACAACAGCACCATGGTATCGATCTTGATAGGCGCCATTCAACTTGTCGCTGCTGCCGTGTCCATCCTCTTGATTGATCGTGGTGGCAGGCGCTTCTTGCTTATAATCGGTGGCGTCGGAATGTGTGTCAGCTGCTTCAGTATGGGTGTCTACTTCTTCATCACAATCAATTCCGTACCAGATACCGATATGGCGTATAGTGGCCCCGACATTTCCTGGCTGGCAGTTACAAGCATCGCTGTGTACATCGTTGGATTTGCAATGGCTTGGGGTCCCTGTACATGGCTCATAATGAGTGAGATATTCCCCGTGAAGGCCAAAGGAGTAGCAAGTGGTATTGCCACTTTCTTCAACTGGCTTTGCTCCTTCATCGTCACCCTTTCTTTTGACGTGCTCATCGACGGACTCACCATCGCGGGGACCTTCTGGTTCTTTGGAAGTCTTGCGTTTCTCGCTGTGGTTTTCGTCTACTTTTATGTCCCGGAAACGAAAGGAAAATCGCTTGAGGAGATACAAACGTACTTTGAAGGCAAACGACAGAAAGAAAACGATTCTGTGGAGCTTTTCGACAGAGAAACGGACGTTTAGGCTACGTTTAAGAACCAAAATACTGATTGCCGTCAAAGCATCAGCGTAGTGCTTTTCAAAAAACCTCTATAACGGCTTGAAATTCATTTCACCTAGGACAGAATGGACTGGACATTCGACTTTGCTCAAAATGATGACAAAGAAATTCAAAATCTGTTCAAAATATCGAAATACCCGGGTAACTAATTTAGGCACAAAAATGACTATCCTATATTTGGCAATTTCATACGATTCTATTTTAAAAAATGGAGCAGCAGCTAAGAAAAGATGTGTTTTAAAATTTTTGAGAAAAAAAATTGAGTCTTATGAGGCATCATGCTTCATTCTCAGTTACATAAACGTTTGTAAATATTAGTGGTTTCAGGTTGAAATTTATCCGGAATCAATATTTTTCAGTATACTTAGTTCGTTAGCCAATTTCATGCCACGAGGATAATTTTTCCAAGTGATAAAATTTGAGACTTCATTCGCCATTTTGGAGAAGAGGCCTCTTGTTTCTTTCACTGTTTCTTACGTAACCCTTTTTTTCCAAAGATATCAATTCTAGTTCTCCGGTCTGGCTTTCATTTCTTATAACTTTTGAGTGGTATTAAATCAAACAATATCCTTTAATTGCTGTATATCTGTCTTCCAAAAGATTATATCCTAATCTTTCGCTTTCCTCCCAGACCGTTTGTTTGAAAATGTATTGATTTCAGTTACAAGGATAAAGTTCAGTCACTTTTGATAGTAAAAGGGCTGACATTGCTACTTCTTCGAAACAGGACAAAAATTTAATTTTTAATAAATTGAACGGGCAAATGTTTATAAGTCAGTGTATATATATATATACGAGAACTCGAACGAGAACTCGCTGTTTGACAGCCTAACGAACAGTTGAACATTTTAACGTTTCAGAAGATGTTTGAGGAATGAAATATTATGATTTAGAACGCAAATTAATGCAAGATATTTGCATTTTACTCATGAGATAAATACATTTCATTCACTTTGGTGTGTTTTTTAAGGATTTTTGTAATCTTTGCCCTTTTTATAAGAGAAGGATGACTGTGATGACAGAGAAAGTCCAAACCGGTGAAGACAGTTTTGCTCGTCTTATGTGGAAAAATGTTCATATTTCAAAATATTTGGCGTTCTCAATCGATGATGTTTCTTTCCTCGAACATGCAAAGCGTCTAACAAAAAGCCTCATCAGTAAGGTCGCTTTTTGAATTGTCACAATACAAAATACTTTAATGTATAAATCGATAATTTACATACATACATACATACCTACATACATACATACATACATACATACATACATACACTTTATTGAGCATCCCTGAAAAGGGCTTTTCAGCATCAATATTAAAATATAGTAAAAACTAAATAAATAACTTAATAACGATATACTTTCATATTACTTATATATTACTTAACTACTATATGCAAACAACAATTATCATCAAAGATGGTTCATATTACAAATCAGTTCATTAATTAAACGTCTCTTAAAGACCTTAGTACTCGTGATTTCCCTTAAATCTTTACTTAAATTATTCCATACTTTTACGTCACGATAATAAAAGGCGCGTTGGCCAGCATTGATTCTACTAGATGGAATATTTAAACTATCTCTATATCTCGTCTGTCAGTCATGAATAGTAGCTCTAGTTGAAAATTTATTTGTCAGATAACTAGGCGACCGTCCTTTGAGACATTTGTGCATCATAACTGCATCATTGACTATAAGTCTTTGTTTGACATTTAGCCATCGAAGCGATTTTAAACCTGCAGAGATATGGTCATATTTGCAGAGTCCTAAGATAATCCTAGCTGCAAAATTTTGAACAAGTTGAAGCTTATAAATATTAGTGGCAGAAGTATTGCTCCACACTGAGGAGCAGTAGAACAGCCTACTAAAAACAAAACTATTAATAATTAACAACAGCGTTTCCCTATCAAGTAAATGCTTAATTCTATTGATTTGAATCCCTTTATTCATACAGCTAGCAACAGTTTTACGTACATGTTCATCATAAGAGAGACACTGGTCTAAGAACACTCCAAGATCCTTTGCTACAGGTATAGGTGATATTTGTTTATCACAAAGCGTTATCGTAAAATCAGGTAACTGGCGTATCAATTTTGGCACGCCTACCACTAAAAGTTTAGTTTTATCTGGATTTAAACGTAGTGAATTGTGGCAACACCACATACAAATTTCGTTTAGGTCAGAGTTAACTGCTGGGACTGCATTATATAGCTCACTAGTTTTAAATTTCATGTAAAGTTTGGAGCCATCAACATAAACAGCAGATTGACAACGTTTAGGTATAGATAGTAAATCATTTATGTAAACAGTAAACAGTAAACAGAACGGGACCAAGAATAGATCCCTGTGGAACTCCCTAATCAACTGGGAGGGACTGCGAAACCACATGCCCAATACGATTTAAGCGTATGATGAGAGCTTGGAGTCTTTCAATAAGCATAAGGCATCAATAGGCCTTAATTCTGACCTTTCAGTTCAAATTAGGTTTGGTTTTACGACACTCAGCCGAAATACGCTGTATTTATAAACCCTTGTTTCGTTGAATTTGTATATTTTGCTTCAAAAATATACAAATTTACCTGGAAGATCAGTAAAGAAAATTGAAATTTCAAAGAGTCTTAAAGAAAGCGCAGCACGGCATTGCCTGTAGCCATCCCAAAAGCAAAGCTCTAGGTCGAAAGACTGCTATTGTTTGTCTATTCATGTTGAATTTATGGATTTGAATATTGTATAATACTGACAAAGTCTGGCGTATTGGACTTGAATTATCACAGACAGATAGGTAAGCGATGGACATTCAATTTTTCTTGCTGAGATATTCTTGTTGATATTGATCAAGGAGTACTAATAAGGAAATATGATTTCAAATAAAAAAGCGTGTGTTTTACGTTAATTGCTTGGAATTTCCTTCCTGTTTGAGTCACGAATTTGTAAAAGAGTGGTTCTTGGAAATGGTTCTCCCCATCCCTTGGGATGTCGCGCAACGCTCTCCTTAAAATATAGTTTATAATTCTCTTCAATTTCATGGCATGCCAAAGAGAGCAGCTACGAAGGATACTTCGGAAATAAAAAACTGGGGTCCAAAAATACTTCTTCCACCTTGTCGGAGGGGTCAGTTGAGATTTCCTTGTATGGCTCGACCCAGTCATACGTAGAAATTCATCTCCCACGCTCTGTAATAGCTCCACTTTGCGTTTGGTTTTAACCTCACAACCAACAACAGTCAAACCTGTATTTAACGGTCACCCAAGGGGATTGGCGCTCAATACAGATTGCACGGAAGCATTAAGAAAAAACATAAAAAACGCCATTGACCACTTGATGTACTCGCTCAAAAATACTACTAACATTGATCGCAAATTTTACCCTTTAATATTTTTCAAGAGTCGTCGCTCCTTTACTGCTAAAAGCTCGGGGGAATTAAACTGCATGTGCTCTTATGAATAAATTATTCCTGTTCCAAAAATATTCAAATCTGAAATAAATCAGTGTATTACCAGGTAGACTGGAATATACACAGAAATTTGTAGTAAACAAATTTTAGCGATTCCAGAAACCTCTCTGTAATCTAAAACTGAAATTCGATGGTCTGTAAATGAGTTAGAACAATTGAATACCCTCGATAATATATTTATATCCTTAACGCAAGGTTTTACTGCTGTAATAGACGAATTAGAGCACGATTTTCGGAAAGGTGTGAGACATTTTCAAGACGCGTGGGGTCCTTTCAGTTCCTTTTTTTTTTAACGGGCTTAAAATATTGATCAAACAAAACCCGTCACGTCTTTAGTCCTAGTCCATGCGGTATCTGTCGATAATTTATGATAATGATGATAATTTATGATAATGTATGTTGTGCAGGCCTCCTCCCCTGCGGCAGTTCCTTTTAGAAGAACTCAGCTTCTTTCTTTTTTTTTCCGATTTGGTCCCGGTATCGACAGAATCGCTTGGGAAAAAACATCATAGAACGAGTACTTTTTCCCACTTCTCTTCAGAGAGGGGGATGGGAAAAAAAGAAAATAATATCAGGGGATTTTTCGCATCAAGTGTAGACAGAAAACTATGTACTGTTCAAAGGAAACGATGACATCATAACACAAGTTGAGGGTATGAGGGACTGACAGCCGTTCGTGGGATATCAAGCAACGCTACATCGAAAAAAGTCAAAAATTGTACTTCGTTTTCGTCAGTACGATTACGGTTCACATTCTTTGCATGGGTCTATTTCCCGAAAATAGGCTGCTTATTAAACCTACATAAGACTAAGCTATCGTTCGGGGTCGTTGACTCAGCAACTGATAAAACTCGACCGATTGTTCGTGTATGTACCCACAGAGTGTTCTCTTACGTAAGCGAGTTACGTTATGGGTCGTACGTACAGTTCATATGTCTAATATGAACAACCATGAAAAAAAAAATTCACCTCGACATTGTTACACATAGCTGGTGAATCTCGAATTTCAGCAGGCAGAGATTTCTTAGCTAACAAACGCTAAGCAGCTGAACAAAAGTGAATCATGCGAAATAACTAACCTTTGCATCCAAATCACGCATCAGAGTTCTTGTCAGTACGATGGACGCACAAAGACAGACATAACTGGATGAACAATTCTTGCCAATTTCATCGCAGCCCTCGTTCCTCTCAGTATCGGGCTTTGTATAGACCACTTTCATAAATGGCTGCCGGATTAAAATTCTTTTGTTTACATATAAATTTGCCTGGGTGGCCTCGTTCTCCAGTACAAAATTCAAAAGAATATATTATCTCAAGCGAGGCCACTTGGGCAAATTTAAATTTAAACAAAAGAATATTAATCCGGCAGCCATTTATGAAAGTGGTCTATGGGGTAATCATCACCTGCCCCTGAAGATTTACAAAACGCCGAGAAACCTTCGGATGTCCGATTATCCAGTGAACAGGGATCTTAGTTTTCAGTAAGTTTTTAATTGTTTCTTTTTTTCTATTCTTCAAGAGAAATGTGCATATTGAAATAAATTGATATAACTACAATGATTATAGATAATTTAGCGATAATTTGAGTAGTAATCTCACTGAGCACAGCCTCTAAAAAGCCTCTAAAATTCTAGTTATTTAGAGACACTAGAGATAATAGCGGAACAAACAATTTGACTGAAAGGTATTTTGAACAAAAGGAGTGAAACAAAACGGACTTTATATTTTACTCTGTGATTGCAGCTGGCGGCGTTTTTTAAAACCGTGACCTTCTCTTCTCCCGCTAAGGAGTCTGGTGCCAAGCTATGTCACCGCGCTACAAGCAAATTATCGTCATACACTTAAAAGTCACGATAAAAGATGGAAAAGTCTCGTCATTTGCAATCACCTTTCACTTAGAGCTCTCCATTCATTAAAGTGCAGTTTCATTTTGTTATGACGAAACTGTAAATGGTACGCATCATGATTAGCCATGACCAATCCTCTTCCGTACATAATTTGCACCATCAAATGGAGGCTCTTAGAACTTTCGAGTGGTTGACGAAAGCGAAGTAAATCAACCCATGTTTTGAAATAAACTTATACTTTTAACGAAAGAAAGAAAACTGCTCTACTTCCAATTTATGTCTTTTTCCTCTTCTTTTTATCCGTCACAATTGAAAGAAGTCAGTTTTTTTCAGAGCTACGAAATAAGTTTACCAAATGAAACAAAAAAAAACCACAACTGAGATTTCTAATGAAAGAATAACTTGCAAAATACTAAAACTATGCTCCAGGCCTAATTATAAAGTTCGCGTTTACCTCATCCAAATTGAGATATCCTTTAAACCTTTCTAGTTTTCTTTTTCTTTTTTTTTTTTTTTTTTTCTTAATTTTAGACGCCTTTTTACAATTTAGAACGTTCTTTCAACGAAAATTGGAAATTACGTCAGCGGAACCAAAGCAGTCCCTGAATATTCTTGTTTGTAAAACATACAACCTCGTTCCCAGGGTCTTTCCCTTTGTTGGGGGTGTGGCGGGGGTGGGGTGGGAACCAACAAAGGGAAATGACCCTGGGAAAGAGGTTGGTAAAACATATTCTCCTGGCCAGTTGTATCAGGGAATTTGGAGTACAGTGAGAAGAGTATGCATACTGCTGTTAGGGTGTAAAATTGCTCAACTAGACGAGAGGTGAACAAATGATCATCACGTTACAAAAACGAGTTTGAACTTTGGCTACGGTGTAAACTAATCTGATACACTCCAGCGTTGTAACATAATACAAAACGAAGAGATTTTAAGCTTTCTCTACCGGACATTTTGTTGGTTTGCTGAAGTTCAACAAATTTCACGGTCAAAAGATTCTTAGATATGGTAGAGGTTCAAATCAAAAACTCCTACTCGCAGTCAATTAACTTCGATGAACCTAAAGTTAAAGACAGAGTCGGAAGATCAGTCCTTGCCACTTTGCCTGCAGCGCTTGCCTCGCTCAGCAGTGGTTACTGTTGGGGATATTCGTCGTCCGCTTTAGAGGATTTGCAAAACGCAGGCACATCCTCCGCCTTTCGCTTAACTGTTGAACAAGGGTCCTGGTTCTCGGTAGGTTTGATCTTTGAAATTTAAGTAACAAGTAGATAAGTTTAACGTAACTCCCCCTTAAACTTGAATCAAATATATAAAACCAACGCGGTCCTTACTGTACGCCCGACAAACGAACTGGCATATGGCATGGCTAAAAGAATCACTTGACAATCACTTGATTTTGTTTTTATAAAGAGCGTGGCAGTATGTCACGCAAAACATCTGTTACACCCGAGATTTTCAAAGCACAGGTAGCGCATGTCCGTGACTAGAGACGAGCCAGAAGACGAATGTTGATTCTCGGATAACAAGATATCACGCATTTTAGCTCAGAGTGTAAATGAAAAATAAGAAAACTGACTATTCATTTCAAATAAATACAACAAAAGCTTTAGAACTGTTCATCGGCGTGGCGGAAAAACGCAACAATTGTTGACATTCAGTTTTTATTTATTATCTCAACAAATATTTACAGCAATAACACCTACAATATCTCATTTTAAAGTGTATAAAATGAGCTTTTCAGGAATATATAAATTTTATAATTGAAACCAAGGACTTTCCTGAAAAAATAAATTTAAAACACAAAATAAGTAAAATAATAATGCAAAACTCGAGGTAAAAGTCACTTATCCTCATTAGCCCAGGATATGGCAGATTATTTAATAGCACAAAGTGATCATTAACATGTTAGTAATATGACCTGAAACTTCGAAAGAAAAAGAACAAATCTTGATTTTTTTGGGAATTTTCATTTGCGCCCATATCATTCGAAATCAATTTCAAAAATTCAAAAGATGCATTTCCATGGTAGCAGCCGGTCGAACGAGGTATCGATTACACTTCGAATCGCTTCGCAGTTATTGCTACAAAACATGTTCTCGGCGTAAATGTTCTCGGAGTAGATTACTGTTAATTGGAGTCCTGTAAATCAATTTTAAATCGAATTTGAGGGCTGCGCGAGAAATCAAGCAGAAAAGGACAGCCTGAGGCGATTTCAATTAAGACCACGCGGTCGATCACAGGCAGCCCAAGCTGACTACTAGAAAAGCGGACGTGTCTCTTACAGTGTTGCGCAACGTTTTATATTTATAAAGGTTTCTATGGGATGTTAAGAGAGAAAAAGAGAGAAAAAAATATCTTGTTTTCAAATAAAATAGATTTACCTTATTGCATTGTTATTTTTTTGCTGATTACCAGCGTCTCAGGCCATTTTGAAGCGTTTTCGGCGTGTTAGCGCTATTTCGGTGTTCAACTGCTAAAATAAATACAAGGCCGGAAACCCATTTTAGAAGTGTCTGTCGCCCGAAGCGAATAATTCCGCCAAAAAATTACCACCAGTCTCGATTCCTCCAGAAAATAAAAGCAGAGATGTTGCAGTTCCATTTCCATTCACTCGATTCCCAATTCCTCCCACAGATCTTTCACTAGCAATGCTTTTATCTCCAGATCGATCGGCTTTCCAATTTCGAACTAGGCTCGTTGAAACGATCGTGGCCCCGTTCGCCGATCGCATAGTATGTCGGGTAATAAAAATTAAGCCCGGCGAGGGTAGCCAGCGTCCTGCAGGGACCAGGGGAGCTAACTGGTTTGTTTGCCGACTGCAGGCCGCTTCTCTCTTTTAAGGCTATTTTGTTCAGACTACTAAATAACTTCAACTTTCGACAACGGTTTAAATCACTCCTTTTAATCCAACGAAAAGACTGCTAACTTCAAGCGAAAAGCACATGTTCCTATATCCCATAATACTAACACAACAAAAATGTCCTTAGTAGGGTGGTCTCATCACAAGTCCAGTCTCACTAGGGGGCGTGATATCCTCCCACTGCGGGTCCGGGCCCGAACAAAGGCAACACTGCAAGAGTCACGTCCGCTTTTCTAGTAGTGAGCTTGGGCTGCCTGTGGGTCGATGGCGACGATTTCGCAATGGCACTACTGGACTACTTACCTCGATTCTCCACTCTCATTTGGAAAGATATCCGTATAACCCCATACCAATCAAAAACAAAGCCGAAGTCTCATAGGTAATCTGTTGTTTTGCCTCTGTTTTCTTTTATCCAAGAATTGTATGCATAATGAAGTATGGGGTTATACGGAAATCTTGCCTTGCTTTCTTATCCAGTTTCCATCCCATCAGCGAAGTTTTTATCTTTAAATAGCTCTTCCAGTATCGTTTCGCCGGAGATATTACTCAAACACGCTCGCTTAGAGGACAATGCCTTCTTCATGGGTGAAACTTAAAACGTCTACCACCAAACTCGGTACGTGATTTGTTTAATATTTCAACGTCATACACACCAAAATTGGAGGAAATCGGAAGTAACTCAATATTATTTCGAGCCAGCGAAAGTTATCGTCGTAATTACGACGATAAAGTGCAGGGGCTGCCGGCACAGGGTTTTAATGTTATTTTAGCACGGTCATATATGCGTACTGCGGTTTCATGAAATCGACGCAAGCGATCTCGCAGTAATGAACCCTACTTATGTAGTAGTGGAAATGAGGCCTGAAAGAAATTCATGCCCTTACAAGATTGAATCCATTACCTCTATGACATCGGTGCAGTGCTCTACCAACTGAGCTAACAAGCCAACTGGGAGCTGGACATGATCTTGGTTCGTATTAACATAGGCAGGGTTCATTACTGCAAGGATCGCTTTCATACATTTTTTGAGCACGTTCGTCGACTTATTTGTTTCAGTGTCTTGGCATAATTCTGTGTTCCCCAGGCCCCATGTCATATCACACTCCAGCGAGTTTTACGCTTGAATGTTCTACTATTAAGCTACAGATTACCCGACGGTGGCTTAGATCGTTAACCGTCTTTGAGATTTTTGAATACAGGTTCAGAACTTAAGACGCAGTCCCTCTAACTGAAAAGCGATCATTTTCAGAAGGGAAGCACAGTAGTTTGTGCCATTCTTGATGAACGGCGATGTTAAAAGATAGGCCGTTATGCACTGAAGCGATTTGCGTTCGGAAAAAAAAACTTGTTTTGCGACATTTCGAAAAACCACTGGTGGTTTCAATTTTATGAAATCAACTATAATTCTCAAATGTACTTTGACAATGGAGGATAACTTGCTCACCTCATCCTCTCCTGATTTCAACCATCGTACTTTGGTTTCCTTGTTCCCTGACAGCAGATTGTTTATCCAATCAGCACAATGGAGACTTTCATGTGTAACTCGCTTTGCTTCGCTGAAAGCTATTTCCGTTTATGTAATCTTCTGTTTATTTCGAGAAAATTGAAGTACTCTCTATCTATATAAGTAACACAAGAGTCGAGTGCAAAAATCGCGCGATAGTTGGACAGTTGGTTATTTTGCACTGTGACAAGACCTTAATAAACGGTCATTTTCGCTTGCTACGCGTCCTGTTCTATCTGTTTCGCCTGAGAAGAAATGTGCATAAGACAAAACAGTTTGAAAACAAATAATATATTTAATGTTTTGGTGTGTAGTATCGCTGAGTATTTTTTCTTGTTTTTTGTATTATGACCCGCCCGTTACGGGCTCGTCAAAATACGGTCTATTTTGTAAAAATGCTCCGCGATACTAAACACCAAAACGTCCAACAAGACGTAGTCAGTCAGTCAGTCAGTCATGCCCTCAGTGGCATGTAGGGCAGCAACCGTGCTCCCTCCACATCTGCCGGTCCTTTGCCATGAGTTTGGTGCCAGCCCAGGTCTTCCCCGTCTCCTTTCTCTACTGTTCACCGCCAGGTGCTCTTGGGGGGGGGGGGGGGTCCCTCTCCCGTTTCTCTCCAGGTGTCCAGTGTAGAGCGTTTTTTTTTGCTATAAAGGCCTCCTGGCTGATGAAATATTCACCTTTTTTGCAGTCCATGATTTGTTTTGGAATGATGATTGGATTTCCTTTTATTGGATGGGCGATTAACAAGTTTGGTCGAAAGGGTACGATGATGTTATGCGCCATACCTTTTGTGTTAGGATGGCTTCTAATCAGTTATGCTTGGAATGTTGCCATGCTCTACGCTGGTAGATCAATCACAGGTGTGGCATGTGGTGCTGCCTCCTTCACTAGTTCGGTAAGTGGTCGGAAGATGTAATATCTGACGTTTGAGTGACATGTGAATGAATTAGTCAGAAATTGATATTCTGGTTGCATTTTGAAGAGGTTCGCGTAGCATCATGGAATTTTCGGGTTATTTTATGTTTCGTGGGAAAGTTAAATTGTTGTAGGTCGGTCAAACGTATGCTTCATCACTTTCTCTTTTTTTTTTGTATTTGTTGTAATTTTTGTCCTCCGAGTCCCTGTAAAGTCTGTAAAACATCATTACAATCATTGCTTTATTTTCTTCGTGATTAGTAGTGTAAACAGGTTAGTTTACTCCAACGGTATCGTCCTAGATAAGAAAACTGTTTCCGCATATTTTTTGGCCACATCTAAAGAGAAGCTTTGTAGTGGTTTTTCTTATCTGGCGTACCACAGGTTCTTTTCGGAGAACCCTAGTAAGTTTCACTGTCCACATGTTGAGATTGTATCAGGATGCTTTTTCCATTGAATGTCTCGTGTGAACGTAGTCTGAATTGCTAATTGCTTGCTGTTCATGTAAGCAAAGGGTAAGGTGAGGTCAGCACTTAGGCCAATTCGCCCACACTAAAGGAATTGTGGGTTGTGTGTGCTTTTAAAGGAAGAAAATGGAGCTACGTCATTGGTGGGAACATGGCAACGAGAAAAACATGAATAAATTAGTGGAATGAAAAGCGAAAAGGAGTTTGTTCCAGATGTCGCGGATTAAGTGGCTAGGAATATTCGTGAAGGGGGTAAGTTTCTGAATAAACTGTGGTGCTGCGTCGGTGGGTGGTAATGAAAGATAATTTGGTTTTAACAACAGTTCTATCGTGTAAACTGGCCACCGTGAAGAGTTTTTACAGTTCACGTCACAGTCTCAATAGTTAGCCGTTCGTTAGAGCGAATAGGGACCTTAATCAAATCACTACGGCGACGGCAACGAGGACGGAAAAAAACAAAAGATCTAATTGGCAGAACAGTAGCTCAGCACGTGCGTTTTAAAAGTTTGTACATTTCGTAGACGTCCTTTGCAAAACAACAACGTGCAATCACCAAAATTTGCGTGGTCTGCGAACGGAATCCACAACGGCAAATTATTTTGATTTCCATTTGGAACTCGACGCTACTTTTATACGTCATGCTGAAGCTGAGGTGTGGCGCCGTATGAGAGGGTAAACACATGCAGCCATTTTCGAAATTCTAATTAAAAGTAGAAATTCATTTTTCAATCGACGTCATCCTTGGCGTTGCCGTCCTGACTACTTAAGGTCCCTAATGACGTAGGGCTAGCGTTCGAAAGGTCAGCTTTAGAAACTCTTCATAGTAGCCTATTTGAAAACAAATTATCCAGGAGCATTCTTACTCTCCCTGGATGGGAGGAGGTTAGATCCGTCACAGGTTCCAGCATTCAAACAGTTATTGATTCATTTCCATCTATTTGGTATCTAAAACAAGAACAAGTTTCCTTTTCGTTAGAATTATATATGTCTTCCCTCAGGTGTACGTTGGCGAGATTGCAGCTGCCCGAGTGCGTGGAGCTTTATGCAATTTAAAATGCCTGGGTTTCTCATTGGGAGTATTGCTATCCTTGGCGGTGGGCGTCCTGTGCCATTGGAGATGGCTGGCTTTTATTGGTACAATTCCCCCAACATTGGTCCTTATTCTGATGATTCCCATGCCCCAGTCCCCTCACTGGTTATTGGGAAAGAACCGAACGGGTGAAGCATTGGAAGCTTTTTTGTGGTTAAGAGGTCCTAATGCAGACGTAGACGAGGAATGCTCCACAATTAAAAAGGCTCTAGGTGAAAATGTACAGTATACCCCTTCAGGTCGATTATCTTTTGAAGGCCAAGAAAAGCTGGGGAGAGTATTTTTGCGGACTTTTACTCTGCTATGATTTAAAAGAAACTTCATTATTTAGGAGAAAGGCTCTTCCATCAGTACAGGCTTCACTTTCCCATCCTGAGTGGATACGATCAGTTATGCTTCCAGGTTAAGTTATACATAGTTATCACTGACTTTTTCTCAGTATGATTCCTTTTTTTTTTTTTTTTGGAGTTTTTACCTACATATTTTAACGTCTTATTTACTCATTTTAGCATTTTTTTCATTATTATTTTTCAGATCATCAAGGGAGGCTACAGTTTATGGATATCAGGACACCCGCAATAGCTAAGCCCTTGATAATAAGCACCGGCATTTTTGTATTTTCAAATTTTTGTGGAGCAGATGCAGTGCTCTTTAATGCAGCAGATTTATTCAAAATTGCAGGCTTCGTGAATGAAAAGCTCGTCGCAGTATCTGTGGGAATTTCTCAGCTTGTGGGTGGTCTTTTCTCTTGCTTTCTCGTAGAAAACGTAGGAAGACGAAAGCTTCTGTTAACCTCTGCACTTGGAATGTCCGTGTCCCTAATAACACTAGGCGTGTTCTTTGAGATCTCTGTTCCAGCAAATCAGATATCCTGGCTGCCAATCCTGTCTGTTTTTCTTTTTAACTCTTTGTTTTCTCTGGCGTGGGGACCACTCCCGTGGGTTTTGATTTCAGAAATGTTTCCTGTCCGCGCACGTGGCCTCCCTTGCAGCTTTGTATTCATGGTCTTCGCAGTTACACAGTTTTTTGAAACCACAACTTATCATTCTATGACCACTGTGCTGACCATTCAGGGTGCCTACTGGGTTTATGCTGGATGTTGTATCTTAGGCTTTTTGTTTGTTTATTTCCTTCTACCCGAAACGAAGGGTAAAACATTAGTGGAGATTGAAGATATTTTCAACCGATCGGTTAAGCACGCCTACGAAAGAATTGAATAGTAACTGTCTAATCTAATGGACTAGTAATTACCAAACGTTTATGCACCGTTAGCAGAAAATGGTAAGGAGGATCATATGGTTTTAAGGGGAACAGGAGGTTCCCTGCCCCCCTTTTCCCCACGCAATAAATAATAACGGGTCATTAAGAGACAATGTACACAAAACAATTGCCAGAGGGGACACAACCTTTTGATATAGATGATAGGTAGGTACCCGCCTGTCCCCCTGGATTAGGTCCCCATGGGTTAGGTCCCCCTATACCAAGCAGCACTGTATGAAGCGGTCACCTTGTATAAAGTAATCGTTCGTGGGTACCCTTTACTTAATCCCAACGGCCTTATTTTATCGTCCTCCACCTCCACGGTTGAACCCTCACATTGAGCGGAATCACTTGAATAAAACTAAGAACAACCTTTTAAGACAAACTTTGTCCATGTTACTTTATATCTTAAAGTAGTATTATATTGAGCGAATCCTTTATGGGTGTTTTTTATCGATTTTTACAACACCTTTCCCCGATGGAACCTTCAGTTAGCATACAAGTGACTTATTCACGAAATTTACACAGCGGAACGGAAGAACCAAACAAAACAGGCTAGCGTTGTCAATCGATCAAAACTGACCCATCAATTTACACGAACCGCGACAGACAACAATTTTCACTCGACTCTCATGAGAGTCTGATGATCTGGATATATCAACAAAGTTGAAATGGTAAATTGGCCACCGTAACGATTACAAAAACTGACGTTTCGCACTTTAGCCCTTCGTTGGAGCGAATAGAGGAATTGTGGGTTGTGTGTGTTTTTAAAGGCAGAAAATGGAGCTACGTTATGGGTGGGAACATGGCAACGAGAAAAACACGAATAAATTAGTGGAATGAAAAGCGTTCGTTGATATCTGTGGGATTTAGACTGCCTGTTTGAAAGATGAGCTTTGGTTCAAGATTTTTACGGCTTTCCGTGCTACCTAAGTGTAAGGAAAGACCGCAGATTGCCTTATCAGATACAATGAATATATGAAGTTCATATATTTTAAACTACGGTATTAAATACGTATGATGCACGATCATATATTCACTGTATCTGATTTATCATCACGGGTTTATTACGAGTCAACTTAACGGCCTGCTCCCAGTTGGCTTGATAGCTTAATTGGTAGAGCGCTGCACTAGTATCGCAGAGGTCAGTAGTTCGAATACCGTACAGGCCTGATTTTCGCTATTGCATAAATAGCGCTATCTACTGCGAAGGATCGTGCATCATACAGATTGCCTTATGTTACTTAGAATGGTGAGGTAAATTAAAGTGTCTAGCGACTGGTTTCGATGTGTCCTTGTCATTCTTTTCCACGTCGCGAAGGTGGTCTGACGATGGCTTTTTCTCATCTGGACCATCACACAGAACGATCAAAACTGGATTAAGTGGGCCAGGCTGAAGCCCGCTTGGTAACCTTTCAAGGAGAAATATCAATGTACATTTTTTCTATTTTTAAGTTTTTTTTCATGGGGTCCGTCAAACGCTTATCAAACATTCCTGGTTTGAATTCATCCAGATAGGACAATCAATGCGCAGAGAGCCTCTACCTAATGTTGTATTCTGTCATATGTCCAGATTTTTCGATCAACAGCCAATATTGTGAGAGTCTGATCATTGTATTGTTTAAATTTCAATCAAGTAAAGTTAGGTATGTTAGATACATCACATATGTTACATATGTGATGTATCTGTATCTTGATAAATCTCTTGAAGAGTAAAAAAACTGTTAAATTTCTTTCTTTTATTTTTAAAACAATCTTATCGCTGTTTACATATTTTACAAACCAGATATAGTATTGACTCAGTTCCTATTGAAAACTCAAAATGATTAGTAACGTGGACCGTACATTATCGATATAAGTCTCACTTTATCAAATGCTTAGTCAATCCTAGCGTAGTTACGTTTAGTTTTATTAAAGATGGCCTCTATTTCCTCTAATGTTTTCCCTTTTGTCTCGGGTAAAAGGAAATAGACGAAAAGAAAACCCAGGAAAGAAATCCCTGCATAAACCCAATAGGTTCCTTGCATGGTAAGAGCGTCAACCATGGAGTTATATGTATACGTGACAACAAACTGCATTAGCCAGTTTGTAGAAGTTGCCAAGCTACAAGCAAAGCCACGAACACGCAGGGGATTTATTTCCGCCATCACAAGCCATGGGACAGATCCCCATGCAAGGGAGAACATCAGATTAAATACAACAATACACAAGATTGACAGCCACGAAATGTCTTTCGCTGGGACAGAGTGGCTGATAGAATTGAGCAAGGAGACGGCGGTGGATGTTGATGTTCCATCTTTCGGAGGAATGTAGATCTGGAAGTACACACCGAGGGTCACAAGCGACACACACATTCCAAGTGCAGCAGACCACAGGAGAATTCTGCGGCCCGCTTTGTCCATAAGAACACATCCCAAGCCTGCAGCCACGAACTGTACCAAGCCGACAGTAATAGCTGCAAGCTTTCCATTTGAAAAGCCTGCAGTTGCAAAAATGCCTGCAGCGTTAAACTCCACTGCGTCCACTCCAGAGAGCATCTGGAGCGCCATCAACCCGACGCTGATTGCAAGGGGCTTGGCGATCTCTGGCGACAACAATTCCCTTAGATGAAGTTCCTCATGACTATCTGTCGAAAAAACAAACCAAAGTTTATCGTACCAGCTGTCTTTAACTTTTTTAAACTCTAAATCCGGCGTCATCGGCGCTATTTACTCACGATGGCGAAGGGACATACTGATAGGAAAGGTGAAGCAGGTCATGAATTGCCCAAATGCAAATACTAAGTTAAATGCGTCGCCAAATACAGTAACTTTCAAATATCTCTGTGTTTGAAATAAAATGTCTCACCAATGGTCTCTTTGATAGTGATACATTCATCTTCGATGTCTGCAGAAGGACCTCTTAACCAAAACAAGGATTCTAGCGCGTCACTTCTGCGGTTCTTTCCCAGCAACCAGCAAGGAGTCTCCGGCATAGGAAACAAAAGAATAATTTGAAGCATAGGAGGAATTGCACCAATAAAAGCCAGCCATCTCCAGTGACAAAAGACACCCGCCACATAGGCTAGTATAAGGCCAACAGTGATGGCCAAATTGTTGACAGACCCAAGTGCACCACGTACCCTTGCAGCTGAAATTTCAGCAATGTAGACCTACAAAAAATATATATTGCATTAACAGGTCAATTTGAAATTTCCTGTAATTAATTTCCGTGACTAGTGGTAAGATCTTGCCATCTGCCGGACCATATACATGAATGAAAAAATATCATCAATGCAATTCTTTTTAACAGGTTTACCCGAAGTCGAGGATGATTTGGTGTATTTGCTTTAAATTTGAATGGTTTCATGTGACTTTTACCAAGCAACAATTTCGCGGTCATTTCAAGTTGTTGCTAATTCGCCATTAAGTTTGGATAGTTACAACAAATAGCAACTTTCTGACGATAAATTGAAGTATTAACAGTTACAGCAACGCTAACTTAATTATACACACTCTAATCCACAGACATACCGGGACAGTCAGTGAGACTGCACCACAGCCCAGGCCTGTAATGATCCGACCAGCGTAAAGCATGGCAACATTCTTAGCGTAGCTAATGAGAAGCCAACCCAGCACAAGTGGAACCGTGCAAAACATAATGGTACGTTTCCGACCAAGCTTGTCAATCGCCCATCCACCAATGGCACTTCCGAGAGCAGCTCCAATGGTAACTAAAGACTAAAGAGAAATCTACAAGAATGAATCTCGTAGGTATGAAACTCAAGTACGACAATTATGGTATAAAGGTAAACAGCGTGCAAGTCTAATTGGATAATGAAAATGGTACTTGTCCGCTCCCGCTAAAAGTCCACACTAAGCCTCATATGCGAAGGGTAGTTCAAAGTGCAGAGATCCAATTGCTGGATAACGAACTTCTGAAAAAGCTCACTGGTCAGGGACATATCATCATTAATCGGATGTGCGTAATTGACTCGACATGCGGCCTGTAGCATCGTGGTAGTGACGTTTATGTCACGTGACCTTTCAAACCATGTGCTCTGAAGAGTCCACCATCTTCTTAATAGAATTGTTTTGTTACTGGAGTCTTGTGTGTTTTCTTCTCTTGCGAAGCTGCTACACGGCCTATAAAAAATGGACAGAGGGTCCCCTATACTTTCTGCGTGAAGCGTGATTAAGCGATATTTTTTCTCGTCAAGAGTGATTTGGCCAGTTTTTCTTTATTCGTGAATCGTGTTTTAAAATGATAAGATCTTTTCATGTCCGCGTGAACTAGTTTTTAATTTAAACGTGACTCGTGAACCATTCTGACTACGGCTTGATGAATTCCCGGCTATCCAATTGTTTGGAAAATGTAGGTATTGTTCTTGACCGGCTTTGCTTAGGTTTGACAGTACCCGGACTTCATATAGATACATACGTTACTTGACCACTCCCCATAGGGGCTTTTCAGGGCCAATTCCCACCCATCCCACCCCAGGGGAGGACATCCATCACACAGTAATCTCGTGCGTGGGAAATTAACGTCTCCTACCCTTAACCCTGCAGGAGACGGGGCCTACGGTTTATTCGTCCTTATCCGAGAAGACATCTATCCATTTCTTGATTATAGAAAGGTAGCAAATTCTCCTCACTTATTTTAAGACCATGAGTATCGGTCCGGCCGGGGCTCGAACCCTCGACCCCCCGCACAACACAATCCGGCGCTCTAACCAATTGAACTAACCGGGAGGCAGTCGATAAAATTCTTAAAACAGACCACTAATCGTCCTTGAACAAGTAAGATAAGTCATTACGTCGTCTAAGACTGATCAAGACTAGAAAAAGTAAGAAAATATCAATTCGTTTCTGTGACTTTTTATTTTTATGTGAAACGTGATTGTCTCAAATTTCGTGTGAATGTGAACTAAATTTAAATATTATTCGTGACGCGTGAAAAGGCCAAATAACTGAGTTTTACAGAGGGACCCCCTGGATAGAGGTCAGCCTGATTAGATTTATTGAGACTGCTGCGTTGCATTCCAAAAAGTTTCATTAAAGAACTTACGATTTGAAATCTTAAGTCAAGCAAAGTCCTTCTCAGGGTATACTTCATTTCACGCACGAAAGGTAAACATTTATTGCAAGTTCTCACTGTAGCTTGAAGTGTGCTTGCTTTAATGTTCCTCAAAATATCTTTAGCCGGCCGTCTTTGTTGATTTATTGAGCGTTGGTAAGTTTCGCTACGGACTAAAAATTAGCATTTTGTCCTTTAGTCTAAGGTCACGCAACACGTCGCCCCAAGTGATGAACGCAAGAAACAAGAAATTCAAGCAGTCTTCCATTCCGTTAGCCCTCTCCTAGCATTGAAAATGCATGAAGATAGCGTAAGCTTTCTTAACGGAAGCTTGTCACGCCATGAAGAGTCGTCCACGATGCGTATAGTTTTCCTTATTTCCTTTACACATGCTGGGCTGATCAAATCATAAGAACAAGTTATAAGAAAGGAGTTTACGAATAAATACTTTATGCATACTTGGAAAATCTAGTCCATCGATCATGGCGTAACTCCGAGTAAGGATCTTTCAGTAATATTATTTGAAATTAGGGTTTTGGATCAATAGGGATAACTAAAGACTATTTAGTGGGAAACGATCGTTTTACTCATAGAGTGGGAAACTGCAAGTATTTCGAAACATTTCTTTTATCTGAATGCGAAGAAAATCCGTGGCTCTACCGAATAAAGCATCAACAGCAGTCAACGTCGAAGAACTGAAGTTACACGCACAATTCCTATTAGGATAAGATTTTTGTAAAAATCTTCACTTGTCTTCTACAACTGCTACTAAAAATTTTCAAGGGTTTCACTTCATTGTCTTGTCACTGTTTTTTTATTTTTTTATTTTTTGCAATTGTTTTAATTCTAAAAGCACTGATCCACATCATTTTCAAATAGATCCCATCGTAAATCATGTGACTCTCGTGCGAGTCATGTGCTCTTCAGTTATCGAACAAACAGTTGTAGCCACAGAAAAACAAAATGTGCGAAATGTAATGTATTGAGGGATACCAAACAGGCAAAAAGGCCTCCTTTGCCAAAGTGACGGTAATACCAAAAGAAAAAACCTGCTGGGCGTTATTTATCTGGGAGGCGTTATTTGGTTTAACCGAAGGAGTAACAATTATTCCAATCTATTTACGTTTTCGCCTCGATTTTTTTTTTAATTCTTTTATTGATACTGTTCAAAACTTTAATTAAGTTTAGTCTGGCGCTACATAAGTGGCCATTTCACGATGTACACATTAAAAAAGAAAACCCGAAGCAATTATGGGGTACTCATAGTGGCATTAAAAAAGGAAACTTACTGAGAACCAAGATGCCTGATCGTCGGATAAACGAACTGCAGAAGGTGCATCACTGCTTTGTAAATCCACCAACGCAGACGATGAATATCCCAGACAAAACCCAAAGCTGACCGTACCAAGTGCTGCAATAAAGGTTGCAAGGATTGATCTGCCAACTCTGTCTTGAAACGCGCTCATTTCATTGGACTGGGGAGAGTGCGAGTGCATGTTGTTTTGTCCTAATTCTGCTATGATTGATGCTTCTTTCGATAGAAAAGGCTCAATTCTATGATTCGGAACAGGTGCTGCAAGCTGGTGTCATTATATATTCGAAGACACGTGATCATTAGCATAGACACCCGTTCCAAGTCTTTGTTATTGACATGTTGTAAGGCTTGGTTGGAGTGATGCGTCATATTTCACAGAATAGCTACGCAGATGAATCCTCACGTGTGGATAGGAAACCTTTCAAACGTCAGGTATACGCCATTGGATAAAATTTGGCCGCCCACGTGCCAGTTTCCCGCACAAATTGAAAATAATGGACACGCACAAAAACATAACAAAAAACCCCAAGACAACTTGGTTCTGACGGCGTGTAAACACGTTGTTCAGTTACTTCTTCGTTCGCATGTGCGTTGAAATTTGGCTGTTTTTTTCCGCATGGAACGCTTCAAGCACGGCCGTGCCAATGCTCACGCAAGGAACTATTGCCTTGTTATCGGGTTGCACTTGTAACAAGAATTCTTATTTCGGTTGTGGTATTGTTTTAATTGACAACTGATTTCTTCTTTGTAATTTTGATATGGTTTAGGATTCTCCCCCGTGAGATTATCATACACTATTATTACTATTATTATTATTACTATTATTATTACTATTACTATTATTATATTATATTATTATTATTTCTGGAGGCTCATTTTGGAATGCTTTAAGATCATATGCTCAATTGAATTGATCTTTTTAATGTATATTCCGCGTAAGAGTAGATTCGTATGAAAATGGAACAACAATAGAAAAGTGTTGTCGCCATATATCTCGATACATTTTAATACTTGACAACTTATTCACTATGATCCTAGAGGGGGGCATTGGGGCTCCTGGGAAACCGCAAAACCGGAGAAGAAAAATAACGACGAAAAAAGGCAGCAAAACCGAAAACCGCATGCAAACCTGACAAAATCGCTACATTTTCATATTTAAAGGGGTCAAAAAGGAAAAACCGAAAACCGCATCAAGAGTTTTCGTGAAAACCAAAAACCGAATGCAAAAACACGTAAAATCCGCAAAACCGCTCTGAACATCAAAACCGAAAAACTGAACCTTTTTGGCCCAAAAACCGAAAAACCGATTCAAAAAACAATCATGTAAAGATGAAAATAAACAATTTTTAATATAAGAGAACAATCCCATCCGGAAACTCGATTTTCCTCTTATATTAAAAAACAATCAAAACCGCAAAACCGAAAATCCCAAAGTTCCCCTCATCCTAAGACAATTTTCACCCACAGCTATTGACTTGTAAAACAGTAACCTAAAATATTTATTACATAGGATTATTTTTCAAAGTAACTTGAGAATATTCTCGTTTGTATAGTTTACTTGTTTGCTTATCTCAAGAGAACCAAGCGTTTATTGACTTGTAGCAGATAGATTTGCGGTAGAGGTTCGGTTTCCAAAGCTATACCTCATTTTCCTTCGTAAGTTGTCTGTGCCGGCATAAACCTCTTAGATTATTTTTGGATACAAAATGGAGAAGTTCATCAGAAAAATCTTTGAGCCAGGAGTAGCATTCTAAACTTCTACAAATCACTTAGCAAGAAACACTTTGCACGAGCTAACACCTTATCGCTGGGTCTAGATCAGGCTGAGCCGTAAATTATCTTCGTGGCACGTGCGTGGATCCATTCCAGCTCACCTAACAGGGTTTATCCGCAGGAACCCAAATTAACGATAACTCACTTTTTTATTTTTATCATTTTACCTTGAACCAAAAATAACCCTCGACCTTACGAAGGTCACTTAGTTTACGAATCTCTTATTTATAAAGTTTTCATGAATTGATGTACTCACGGGTTCACATGACAAAGCAACTGCTATTTTTAACTCAAAACGTTGTTTCATTACATCACTCATCGTTTTCATCACATCCCATGAAAATCAACTGACAGAGGACGAAAAATATCCCAACAGTAGGTTATTGTTGTATCATAGTTGCCTGACACCAGGCTTTTAAGAAGGGATAAAGCAGATTACCAGAAAACACAGAGAGATAAAACTAATTTAAAAAAAAAGTGATAAAAGTGTGAGAGTATGTTTTTCTGCCGTTGGATGTCATTGCTAATATAAATTCATCGCGTTAGCGACTTTGATGCAAGCGAAAGAGAATGTAAGCGGATTTTCTCGGTCTTCGCCACTATTTAGCCTTCGATCTTGTCGAACCATTTGGAGGGAAGCATCGACGCTGGCTTTTTATTTCAATATAGTAATCAGCCAACTTTCAAATTTAAGGATATGGTCCGTTGAGACCTACATAGAAGGGCCCAGAGAAAGTGAAATCAATGGGATTTTCTTTCGAAGTTTTTCCCTAAAACGCAAATTTTAGACCGTCCAACATTCCTGTTTCGATCCTTTCAGCTCTAACTGGAGTTTAACGGCCTTCTTTCTTTTGCTTGTAGTCGTTAATTACGTTTGGTGCCATTGTTGGATGTTCTGTCAGTGTTCCGGTGATGGAAAGGTTTGGTCGGAAGTTTGTCACCTACTCTGAATTTCAGCCGTCTCTTTGACACCATGTTGTGCGCAATACCATTCGTTCTGAGATGGCTTCTCATTAGCTACGCTAAGGATGTTGAAATGCTTTACGCTGGACGGATCCTAACAGGCTTAGGATGTGGAGTACTGCAATAGTCCAGTAAGTATTTTATCGTTTGCAACATTTGTTTTATGAAGGATTCCGGCTAATTTTGCAAGCAGTTCTCACAGACTTGCTCAACAAAACTACCTTATTATAGAAAATTAACGCTGCGTGAATTTAACGCGAATTGTTAAAATTCGCGTTAATTTAAGTCGCGTTATTTTTGTTGAGCGTTAATTTCCGCGACGTGAATTAAGTGCAGCGTTAATTTCCGCGCTCTTAATTTCCAGTAATTTAACCCCAAGTTTAGAGCCTGTCCAGACATTCTGGACACTTAAAAAACATTAACTACAAGCTTTCTTTCTTTCCATTTACTCTTTATTTTTCATCTTTCACAGAAGATAAGGCGAAGGTTTACAAAATTTCGAGTTCATCTTTATCGTTTTCGCTGTCAGAAGTGATGACAATATCTTCTCCTTTGATTTCGGCCAAGATAGATTTCGAATCGTCAACATAGTCTTTCTCGACAAAGTTTAAGACTTCCTCTGTTCTCTTTTTCAAAATCGCCAGACCTCTCGCACTGCTCCACTGGACAGAAACGACCATTGGTATTTCAAGGCCTCCTTGAATTAGTGGCGATCTTTTCGGCTTCACTGAAATAACTCTTCCTGTAAATTTGGCTCCTCTTTCCAAAGCATACTACACATAACAGCTCAGTTATTTTGATACGTGACCAACAACCACATGGCTCAGTTTTGTCCAGTTGTAAATTTTTTGGTATCCAGTGTTGAAATGAATTTGTTCCAGATGTCACCACCAACTGTGTCTTAATCGCGTTAATTTCCTTTATTGTGAAATTCTACCTCCTCTTTCGCGTTAATTTTCTTTATTCGAAACTCGTTTTTCATTAAATTCGCGTTAATTTAAGTCGCGTTAATTTCCAACACCTTAATTTGATGGAGCGTTAATTTCCTATAATAAGGTAGGCCAATACACATGCAATATTATAACAAAACCAAAGTAAAACCAGCACTCTGATTGGTCAATCTAGTGTCCACCATTTGCCCAAGGGTGTAAGCTGCTCTGCTGACGACCAGCACTAACATTGAGCCCTTTATTAGCCTTCACAATGAGTCACTTGTGTCGCTGGAAATGGCTCAGGCTTTTATAGCTGAAGTTACCCCGGCACTGCTCCTTATTTTGATGATCGCCTTACCAGATTCCAACCGCTGGCTGCGAGGGAAGAATTTCGACAATGAGACTATATGGATGCTGATGTTCGAGGAGAGTGCACTATCGTTAAGGCTAATCTAGGTGAGGCCAATGATGCGTCAGTCACTAATTTTTAAATCAATCCTTCAGGCGGCTAGTGTGTCAGCTAATAATGTCTGCAGCGAAGACAATTTTTATCAGGCCTTATTTTCGCCACCGCTCATGTAGTGCTCATCACTACATATATATCGCTCTCGTATTCATTTTTTTTGTATGATTTTCATAGCGGAGCTCTCAGCGTTCGAAGCGCGCTGCGTTGCCTTTTACTTCTACAAAATAGTAATAAATAAGAAGATAGATAGTGAAAGACTGCATGCGGCTACTGGTATAGCACAACTTTTGTAGCATTGAAAAGAACTTCAAGTATAATAATGAGGTAGTGTTGCAGAATATTTTCACACATGCAAGACAGAAAACCTGCAGCATTCCACGTATTTATACTGAAGTAACCTGTTCCTCAGGAAAAGATGGTTTAAGAACACATCGTCTAATTTTCATTCAACCAATAATGAAAATGTTAATATGGATTACAATTATAGTAACATAATGATAATTCAAAGGGAATAACTCGAAAGTCTCGTGGTTCCCCCATTCCCTCGGCTCTAACAATGATTACTTACGCCTCTTTTATATTTTCTCGCTAATTGGAAATACTTTTTCTCATTTTATTGCAAATCCAGTTTTTGAGACTTTTGTAATAGGATATTCCGTCATTCTGCGTCTTTAGATATCATTTAGATATTAGTTATCAGAGGAGGTTGACACGTTACAGAAAAATCGGTGAAGCAAGCAGTCATACCTAGTGACATCAAGAGAAGATATAAGAAAAGCCCATACGATTCTGGCATGCAGCGGTAAGCGAACATCAAGGCGAAATTGGATTGAAAAGAAAATGGCGACCAGATAAATAGTACCATTACACGGGGATATATGAAAGAGACGGCGAAGTAATTGAACTTTAATCAAGTTCTATAGTGTCTCGTAAACTGAAAGCAGTAAATTAAGAGGAATAAAGGCTGATATTTTCTAAAGAAACTGTTTGGGGCTGCGTCAGTGGGGGTAACGAAATAATTTCAATGTATCGACAAAGTTGAAATGGTAAATTGGCCACCGTTACGATTAGAAAAGCTGACGTTTCGAGCGTTAGCCTTTCGTCGGAGCGAAAGACGAAGGACTAACGCTCGAAACGTCAGCTTTTATAATCGTAACGGTGGCCAATTTACCATTCCAGCTTTGTTGATATATTCAAATTAGTAAATTAAGAGGCCCTAGTGTTAGAACACGCGTGGCAACTAGCAAACGAAACACAACGATAAGGTAGAAACCTAAGCTACACAATAAAAATGGGATAATAAACGAATTACCAAAATTTCCACGCGACCACGAGGGCGCGAAATCCTTGATTAAAATGCACAAAACATAGATAACCAATGGCTAGAAAGTCCTATAGCAAGCTAATATTGAAAACTTACATATCGGTCCTGCAACACCGATGGCACGCAGTACTAAAAACTTGATCGACCACAACGGCAAAGAAAAGGAACTACAACTACCACAGGGGGCCCACACAAGCGGCGTGTCTGGTCGTTTGTTCGAAATATAAAGAAATGTATGGGAGAATATTGAAGAGTCGTAATATCGTAAACTTATATTAAGGAATGTCTATGTTAAGGCTCAAAATAAATGTAAATCTACTTCACTTTCCGTGTATTGTCGTTTCTGTGGTTCTATGGTCTCCTTCTTATACAATGGTCTCCTTCTTATTTATTCTGAATTTCTTGTTATTGGATCGAGACAACAGTTGCTGAAAATTGATCCCTGTTCAGTCCGTGTTGGCATGATCGATATTAAACATGTCAAAGTAGAGCGCAATCTGGGTGCCTGGTTCGACTCCAATTTTTCTATGTCGACCGACATTTCTAATGAATAAAAGCTGATAGTTTCGAAAGAAACTGTTTGGGGCTGCGTCGGTGGGAGTAACGAAATAATTTGGATATATCAACAAAGTTGAAATGGTAAATTGGCCACCGTAACGATTACAAAAGCTGACGTTTCGAGCGTTAGCCCTTCGTCGGAGCGAATAGAGGAATTTTGGGTTGTGTGTGCTTTTAAAGGAAGAAAACGGAGCTACGTTATTGGTGGGAACATGGCAACGAGAAAAACAAGAGTAAATTAGTGGAATGAAAAGCGTTCGTTCATCCCTGTGGGATTTAGACTGCCGGTTTGAAAGATGAGCTTTTTTTCAAGATTTTTACGGCTTTCCGTGCTACCTAAGTGTAAGGAAAGACCGCAGATTGCCATATGTTGCTTAGAATGATTAGGTAAATTAAAATGTCTAGCGACTGGTTTCGATGTGTCCTTGTCATTCCTTTCCACGTCTCGAAGGTGTTCTCGGAATCGGTCACCTAGTCTTCTGTCTGTTTCGCCGATGTATATCTTTTTGCAATAAGTGCAATTTATGCAATAGATTTCTAAGTCTTGTAGTGCGGTATTTTTCTGGTTACATAAAATCAAGAGAATAAGCTACTTTCTGCCGAGAGAAAAATTAGAAATGATATTGCATGCCTTTGTTACAAGTAGAATTGATTATTGTAATGGACTTCTCTATGGGCTACCGGACTGTGAATTAGCTAAATTACAAAGAGTGCAAAACGCTGCAGCCAGGCTACTTGTGTCATGTAAAAAGAATGACCACATTACGCCAGTTTTGATAAATTTACACTGGTTACCAGTAAGATATAGAATTAATTTTAAAATTTTATTGCTTACTTTCAAAGCCATCAATGGCATGGCACCTAGCTACATCATTGATTTAACTAATATTAGGACTATTACGCGCTATTCGCTGCGTTCTAATGAAGGTGTTTTATTAAAACATCCATCGCGGAAAATGAAAAAATCATTTGGTGACAGATCCTTTAGCGTGGCTGCGCCCACTTTATGGAATGCTCTTCCCGTAAGCCTCCGCATGATCACATGTATTTCTACTTTTAAGTCAAATCTTAAAACTTATCTTTTCAAATTAGCTTTTAATACTTCTTAGATGCGTATATATAAATAATTGATGTAATGTTTATATTATAGATTTTTAATACTTGTACAATTTTAGGTTAATTATTATTGTAATGCGCTTTTGATCACCTGGTATGTTAAAAGGCGCACTATAAATCGATCAGTTATTATTATTATTATTATTATTATTATCATTATTATTATTATTACAGTAAAGTAACACTCAACGCAAAATCTACCAAATCGCTCAAATTCGCCATTTAGAACCACAGAAACGACAATACACAGCAAGTGAGGTAGGTTTACATTTATTTTGAGCCTTAACATAGACATTCCTTGATATAAGTTTACGATATTACGACTCTTCAATATTCTCCCATACATTTCTTTATATTTCGAACAAACCACCAGATACGCCGCTTGTGTAGGCCCCCTATGCAACTACGCGACACGGAGAATACCAAAACCGAGAAAGTTACGTGAAATTGAAACCTAAAGATCAAAGGGTAAAATCGTAGTCAAACTGTAACGCACTGTCACGCAATTACACGGCGTACCCTGACCCGCTTTTCACATGTGTATACCCTTCGATCGACCGGTGATATGTTAACTCGAAGTCGTTTACCGTTGCTCTTCAATTTTGACTTATTTTCCCAAACCAAATATCATTCATGCTCGATAGAATATATCAACTGATACTGACATCATACACTACATCTGAAGAAAAAACATTCCCCATCTTCGAAAAAATCCGTTTAAGATATCAAGAACATTAACGAGGGTCTTCAACTGCTTGAAATTACCGCTGACTAGAATGAGTGTTGATCAAGTTTTGAGAACATCGTCCCTCGGTTCTAGACCCCGTCTATTTCCTCAATTCCACCCCTACCCCCCCCCCACCCCCCTACCCGGACGGACTTGAATAGTCTCATTGACAGGCAGTGCGTGGATTTTCATTAAAATGAAGGCTAGAAAGTAAACTAACTGGAGTTCCGCTTTTAGGCTTGGCAAAATCTTTATATTGGTGATAATCTCACAAGGGAGAATTTTAAACCATATCAAAATTACAATGTAGAAATTACCACATCCGAAATAAGAATTCTCGTTGCAAATACTACCCGATAACAAAGCAATGGTACCTTGCGTGAGCACTAACACAGCCGTGCTTAAAGCTTTCCACGCGGAAAAAACAGTCAAATGTAAACGCATAAAGGCTGATAGTTTCTAAAGAAACTGTTTGGGGCTGCGTCGGTGGGAGTAACGAAATAATTTGGATATATCAACAGAGTTGAAATGGTAAATTGGCCACCGTAAAGATTACAAAAGCTGACGTTTCGAGCGTTAGCCCTTCGTCGGAGCGAATAGCGGAATTGTGGGTTGTGTGTACTTTAGAAGGCAGAAACCACCAATAACGTAGCTCCATTTTCTGTCTTTAAAAGCACACACAACCCACAATTCCTCTATTCGCTCCGACGAAGGGCTAACGCTCGAAATGCGAATGAAGAAGTAACTCAACATTCTGTTTACACGCTGTCAGAACGAGAGATATCACGCGTCACTCCAACTAAGCGTTAAATAACATCAATAACAAAGGCTGGAAAGGTGTCTGCGTGATGCTGCTGATCACGTGCCTTCGATTACACAATGGCACCGGCTCACGGCTTGCAGCACCTGATCCGCTTCAGAAAATTGAGCCTTTTCTATCGAAAGAGGCATTGATCATAGCAGAGTTAGGAAAAAAACAACATGCACTCGCAATCCAATGAAATGAGTGCGATTCAAGAAAGAGTTGGCAGATCAATCCTTGCAACCTTTATTGCAGCTCTTGGCCCGGTCAGCTTTGGGTTTTGTCTGGGATATTCATCGTCCGCGTTGCTGGATTTGCAGAGCACAGATGCTCTCTCTGCAGTTCGTTTATCTGACGATCAGGCATCTTGGTTTTCTGTAAGTTGAGCATTATTTGTATATTTTTTTATATGCCACTATGAGTACTCCAGAATTATGTCGTGTGCGTGCGGGTGTGTTGTTTTAATATGTCGCGTAATGGCTGAATTTGTAGCGCTGGATCTGGACTAGACTTAACTTTTAAACAGTATCAGTAAAAGAATTTTAAAAAAATTCAAGTCTAGGCGAAAAGGTAAATAGAAAGGAAAAATTGTTAAGCCCTCGGTAAAACCAATCACGCCTCTGGCTTAGCCGAGCAAGTCTTTTCTTTTTTTTTTTTTCCTTGTATTACGGTGACTTTGCCAAAGGAGGCCCTTTTGCCTGTTTGATATCCCAAAATACAATACATTTCGCTTATTTTGTTTCTCTGTGGCCGGCGCCGGGCCTGTCTGTTCGATAACTGAAGAACACATGACCCTCATGAGACTCACATGAGTTCACGATGGGATCCATTTGCAAATGATGTGGATCATTACTTTTAGAACAAAACAGTTGTTAAAAAATCCACAAGGCATTGTTTCATCTGATGTGCAGCGACAAGACAATGAAGTGAAACCCTTGATACCATTTGTAGTAGCAATTGTAGAAGACAAAATAACTTTTACATAAATCTCATCCTAACGTAAATTGTACACTTGACTCCTTCGATGTCGTCCGCAATTGATTCTTCAGTAGATTAGTAGCCACGGAGTCACGCCATGACCGATGGACTAGATTTTCTAAGTCTGCATAAAGCGTTTATTCTTAGTCTCCTTCATATCTCGTTCTTAAGTTTTTATAAGCCATTTGTATGAGTAAAGGCATATTTTTTGGACGGAGGAAGGAAAATTGTGCGCATCGTGGAACGACTCTTTATGGCGTGACCTGCCTCCTTAAGAAAGATAGCGTTAGCTTCATGAATTACATGCAATGTCAATGCTAGGAGGGGGCTAGTGGAAATAGATAACAGCAAAAATTTCTTGTTTCTTGTATTCATCGCATAGAGCAACTTGTTACGCGACCTTAAAGAGATGGACAAAATCATAATTCTGGTCAAGACCGCCGGTCAAATATATTTCGAAGAACATCAAAATAACCACACTCTAAGTGAAAATGATTCCCTCTAGTGGGGACTTGCAATAAATATTCACCTTTTGTGCTTGAATATAAAGGTATATCTTAAGGGCGACTTTGTTAGAAATAAGATTAAAAATCGTAAATTCTTTGATGAATCTTTTGCAATGCAGCGCAGCAGTTTCGATCAATCTAATCAGGCCGACTTCTGTCTATTGTTTATAAGCCAGATGTCGAGGTAACTAGGCACATCCAATTAGTGAGGGAATGTCCCTGAGCTGTAGGCTTTTTCAGAACTTCTTTAGTCAGCAATTGGATCTCTATACTTTGAACGAGCTTTGCATATGAGGCTAAGCGTTGGACTTTTGTAGTAGGAGAGGGGTATTACCACCATTTGGATCATCCAATTAGACTTACACGCTGTTTATTACCCTTATACCATGATTGTCGTACTTGAGTTTCATGCCTTTGAGATACATTCTTGTAAATTTGTCTTTAGTCCTTAGTTACTATTGGAGCTATATTCGGAAGTGTCATTGGTGGATGGGCGATTGACAAACTTGGTCGGAAAGGTACCATTATGTTTTGCGCGGTTCCACTTGTTCTGGGTTGGCTTCTCATTAGCTACGCTAAGAATGTTGCCATGCTTTACGCTGGTCGGATCATTACAGGCCTGGGCTGTGGTGCAGTCTCACTGACTGTCCCGGTATGTCTGTGGATTAGAGTGTGTATAAGTTAGCGTTGATGTAACTGTGTTAACATATTTCAATTTATCGTAAGAAAGTTTTCATTAGTCACGGAAATTAATTAGGCAATTTCACATTGCCCTGTTAATGCAATATTTTGTTTTTTAGGTCTACATTGCTGAAATTTCAGCTGCAAGGATACGTGGTACACTTGGGTCTGTCAACAATTTGGCCATAACTATTGGCCTTATTCTAGCTTATGTGGCGGGTGTCTTTTGTCACTGGAGATGGCTGGCTTTCATTGGTGCAATTCCTCCTATTCTGCAAATTATTCTTATTTTTCCTGTGCCGGAGACTCCTCGTTGGTTGCTGGGAAAGAACCGTGAAAGTGATGCGCTAGAATCCTTGTCATGGTTAAGAGGTCCTGATGCAGACATCGAACAAGAATGTATCACTATCAAAGAGACCATTGGTGAGACATTTTTATTTCAAAAAGAGAGGGGATTGGAAGTTACTGTATTAAGCGACGCTTTTAACCCAGGAGTAGCAGTTGGGTAATTAATGAAATGAATAGCTTACTATCAATGTGTCCCTTCACCATTGCGAGTGAATAGGGCTGCTGAAGCCGGATCGAAAGTTTAAAAAAGGTTTACTGCGAGAGCTGCTACGCAACCTTAATTCTATCTTATACATATGAAGAGACTGAAGATAAACTTTCTTATTTTATTTTTGTGACAGATCGTCATGATGAGCTTCATCTAAGGGAATTGTTGTCGCCAGAGATCGCCAAGCCCCTTGCAATCAGCGTCGGGTTGATGGCGCTCCAGATGCTCTCTGGAGCGGACGTAGTGGAGTTTAACGCTGCAGGCATTTTTGCAACTGCAGGCTTTTCAAATGGAAAGCTTGCAGCTATTACTGTCGGCTTGGTACAGTTCGTGGCTGCAGGCTTGGGATGTGTTCTCATGGACAAAGCGGGCCGCAGAATTCTCCTGTGGTCTGCTGCACTTGGAATGTGTGTGTCGCTTGTGACCCTTGGTGTGTACTTCCAGATCTACATTCCTCCGAAAGATGGAACATCAACATCCGACGCCGTCTCCTTGCTCAATTATATCAGCCACTCTGTCCCAGCGAAAGACATTTCGTGGCTGTCAATCTTGTGTATTGTTATATTTAACCTGATGTTCTCCCTTGCATGGGGACCGGTCCCATGGCTTGTGATGGCGGAAATAAATCCCATGCGTGTTCGTGGCTTTGCTTGTAGCTTGGCAACTTTGACAAACTGGTCAATGGCGTTTGTTGTCACGTATACATATAACTCCATGGTTAATACTCTTACCATGCAAGGAACCTATTGGGTTTATGCAGGCATTTCTTTCCTAGGTTTTCTTTTCGTCTATTTCATTTTGCCCGAGACAAAAGGGAAGACATTGGAGGAAATAGAGGCCATCTTTAGTAAAGATAAACGCGACTATGAAAGGATTGACTGAACATTTGATAAAAAGGAACTTATATTGATAAAATGCGGTCTATGTTACTAATCATTTTTCGTTTCCAATAAGAAACTGAGTTATGCCATATCTGATTTGTAAACTATGAAAACAGAGATAAGTTTGTTTCTAAAACTACAACAAATTCTTTGACTCTGTAAGAGATCTATCAAATATACCGGCAGAAAATTATAAGTTTATAATTCGAAAATACAAAATTCTTTTCAACTTAAGAAGATCAGACAAGTTGTAGGTTGAAAATACAGAATTTCCTGAGGATGCACCCTATACTGAACTTGCAGACAGGAGATTTGCGATCGTTAAGAGAACAGAACTTGTATTTGCTCATGGTTGGCATGTAGCGGGAAATCACAAAATTTTCCAAATAAAAGCAGAAAAGCAGATCTTGTGTTCATCCGAGGTGCCTTGCTAAGTATAATTTTAAACCAGAAACTAAAAATATTACACCAGATCTTTCCCTTCGTCAAATGCTAAGTCGGAGATCAAACTAAGGGAACATCTCATTATCTAAACACTAATGAGATATCGGGTGAGCTTTCGCGCGAAAACGTGATATCTCCACGTTAAAAAGAACCCCATTACCATGGTTACACAATAAATCGCGCCTTTTGCGGCAATGGTGAAACGGTTTGGTTCTTTATTGGTGTTTATAGTAAATATAATACTACATGGCGCTTGGAGATACGAAACTTCTCTTCTCGTGTTGAAGAAAACATTTCAACACTCTGAGAGAAATTTCATATCTCCGCGTGGCCAAGTATTATCCTCTATTTATTATAATATATTTATTATAATTTCAGAGCTGAGCAAAGAGTTTCCAGCAATCTGATTGGTCGAGCGGTTCCTTATATGACGCTATATAAACCGCTCCACGCGGTTTATATCAAATGTTAAAATTAAATGTCAATAAATGTTACTAAAATGTTATAATTTTAGAAATTTCTCTGCTGTTAAGCTCTGAAATTATACTAAAACAATTATCGGTGAATGTTGTCCAATAATCCCCGAGACTTCGTCTCGGGGATTATTCGACGATATTCACCTCGTCTTCGGCGAATAATTTTTAAATGATTTGCTTTTATCAACTGAGTTGATCATGTAAATTGGTCACCGTGATTAGTTTTAATAAGTGATGTTTCCAGCGTTAGCCCTTCGTCTTTAATAAACAATAATAATAAATGATAAATAATTTAGTAATGGAAATTCCACTGGGCAGTCCTTCTTTGTCCACTGTTTCCAGATCGAATTGGAATTTGGAATATTGGCGTTTGCGGAGGAAGGAAAACCGGAGGACCCGGAGAAAAACCCTCGGAGCAAGGACGAGAACCAACAACAAACTCAACCCACATGTGACGCCAGTTCCGGGAATCGAACCCGGGCCACAGTGGTGGGAGACGAGTGCTCTTACCACTGCGCCATCCCTGCTCCCTGCTCTGACGAAGGACTACTGCTCGAAACGTCAGCTTCAATTTCTGAGGTGGCCAATCAGTATATGATCAACTCACTTGTTAAAACTCTTGTAATACTCTCTCGAGACATCGACACAGCACGACATTGTTTCCAGAAATTTATCCCCTATCGTCAACATGATATCAGCCAGCAGCGACGTTGGAACAGATCAAAGGGATCAAAACAAAAATAACCATGCATGAAACTACCCAAGATCTATTTTAAAATGCTCTGAAAGGCATCAGTGAAGCGGAGAAAATCGGTCACGAAAATCGATTACCACACTGATGAACACTACTTTAGGAATCATAATTGTTCACTTCTCATGTAATGCTCTCTCTAGATCCTCCGCTATGTAAGCAAAAGGTCCGAGGTCAGTAAGTTCAGTTTTGTAGCTTACTCTCGGGATATACAAGCATCATTTGAAGACCTAGATAGAGCCCTTGAATTCTTGAATTCATTGGAGTGATTAGCACCAATTCTCTCTTAACATCACCACCCCCCTCCCCCCTGAATCAAACTTATAGGTCGTGAGAATAAAGGAAGAAACGCAACGATCATCAATAAAGTAAGCGCTTGGTTGTTGAAGAAATTCTGCTCCCTAATGAAGGAAATGAATGGTGAACAGCAGGGACAATATAAACTGCGATGTCGCTAGGGGTGTAAAGTAAATGGACCGTATTACTCTTGTCATAGTTTCAAAAAAGCCAAACTCGCTTTTGTAACGTGATGATCAATTGTTTAACTCTCGTCTAATAAAACAGTTTTACACCGTACAGCAGTATGCATACTCTCCTTGCTGTATTCCAAAATCCCTGATGGAAATGGCAAGGAAAATATGTTTTACAACTAGCTCGTCATGTGATTGGAAAACTTCTAACATTCTTAAAAAAAGAACCTTCTGAAGTGAACTTTTCAGCGTAAAGCGTGTAAGATTTAGAAAGAAATAAACAAGGAGAGGGTTGTAAGGTATTTTGTTGCATACTGCTTTAATCACGCGAAATAACTAAGACAACAAACAGTAACGTTCTCCTCAATTGTCGTTTTTCACCGTCTCGTTTTCCTTGGGGCATCCTTTTCTCTTTTTTATTCCGATAATAATCACCTGGGCTAGTCCCAGTTACTCTCGTCCTGCTTGCTACACACTCCCCCCCACCCCCACGAAAAAAAATGTCATCCCGACATTACAGAATATAAAACACGACCAGTCATCCTGGTGATAACTTTGGGGGGGGAGGGTGGTCCCGACTTCAAACTGCATACAGTTCAATCATCCGTAGTGCTTGTTGAGTTTCTGTTTGACAATAATAGGGAAACTAGTAAGAATTTAACACAGTTCTGTTCGCCTATGATTAATACGTGGAGCGATCAGATGCGACAATAACAGTGTTCAGCGCTGGTGTATCCATACGGGCTGTGGTCTGTGGTATATACTGCAACTGCGAGATACACGGGATTTGTGGGGTGTGGTAAGGTATGAGGCAATGGCCGATGGTCTGGTAAGGAGATGTAACTGGAGGGCCTTGGATCGAAGTTACTACTGGCTGTAGACGCGTATACTCTGCATTGGTGTGTCACAAAGTACTCTATATCACGGTACATATGTGGCCAGTAGAAGCGGAACCTTGCCAGTTCGGCAATTCTCTCCACACCTAGGTGTCCCATTTCAGTGTGCAGTTCATTGAGGGCCAATGGGATAAAGGCGTAGAACTAGCTGGATTCTAGAGGCTGTTATTCGTCTCAGGATACCCTGTTCATCAACTTCCAGTCTCTTCCATTCTCTCACAGGGTTGGCAGCGCCTTGAGGTGCATTCTGCAGTTGGCCTCTACCCGGTTTAATACCATGGGTCTTTAGCTTGTAGTAGGTGGTGTAACGTATTGCGTTCTCCGATTGTTGTGTTTCTTTAATCTCCCGTGGGCTAAAGGGTTTCAGATGCAGGTCCTTTAATGTGGGTTCAGGGGTAGTCATGTCAGCGGAAATAGCAGTTACCCATGGGGTGGTACCCTTTGCCTGTTCCCTAACGGCTACCATAGTTGCTTCAAGAACATCTTTGGGGACTTCTTCGGTGCACTCTTGCACGTATTCATCAATATCTAATGGCATTCTTGACAAAATGTCTGCATCTACATTGGATTTGCCCGGTCGGTACTTGATTGTAAAGTTGTAGTCTGCTAACTCAGCCACCCACAGATGTCCCGTGGCATTCAGCTTTGCGGATGGCATCACATATGTTAGTGGGTTATTGTCAGTGAAGACAACAAAAGACGGAACGTAGAACAGGTAATCTCTGAATTTGTCAGTGATCGCCCACTTTAGGGCCAAAAATTCTAATTTCCCGGAGTGTAAGTGGTAGTTGCGTTCCGCAGGTGTCAATATTCTTGAGCCGTATCCAGCAGCACTCAGTGTGCTTCCTTGTTCCTGGTAGAGCACCATCCCAAGTCCTTCACCTGAAGCATCTGTGTGTAGTACAAACGGGAATTGAAAATTAGGATAAGCGATTATTCCCGGTTGCATTAGCCGGTCAATTAGGGAGTTTAATCGCTCTTGGTGTTTTTCATTCCAAGCAATTTTGTAATTTGACGGCAGCGGTCCTTTCGGAGGTAAAGACTTAGACTTTGAGTGTTCTTGCGGTCTCCTGGCTTTGTGGAACAGCTAGTTGTTGCCGTCTTTGGCTGACAACAGGTCATATGGTGGTTTGGCTAGTCTGGAGAAGTCCCTAATATAATTACCGTAATAACTGATGAAACCTAGGAGTTTACGTGGTGTGCCAATGGTTTGCGGTTTAGTTTCTTTAAGGGCTGCTACTGCTGCAACATCAGCAGGGTCCATTGTGTAACCATCCGCCGAGACTATTTTTCCTAAGTAACGAACACGGGGCTTACACAATTCACATTTCTTTGGCTTCAACTTAATGCCATGCTCCTGCAAACGTCTAAGCACTTTTCTCAGGTTGTCTACATGTTCACAGAATTTTCCGCTATACACGAGGATGTCATCGAGATAAGGGATGCATATTTCATCACGTAGACCATCCAGGCATTTCTCCATATACCTCTGGTAGGCTGCTGGTGCGTTTTCAAGGCCGAGTGGAATGCGGTTCCACTGGTATAAACCCGAAGGGTTAATGTAAGCTGTCAGGCGTCGATGCTCTTCGGCTACAAATCCCTGGTGGTACGCCCTCCCCTGGTCTAACACCGAGAAGTAGCTGTTTCCGCTGAGGCTATTCAAGATGTCTTGGATGCGTGGGATAGGGTGACGATCATCTCGGGTTTTGCTGTTCAGTTGTCTATAGTCAACACATAATCTAAGACTGCCATCTTTCTTGCGCACGCACACCACTGGGGATGAGTGTGGTGAGTTCGAGTTGCTTATCCAACCACGGTTGATCATATCCTGCAGGTATGATTTCACCTCGCCGTATACGGGCTTTAGAATTGAATTGTATGTTTTTCTTACTGGGTCATTGTCCACTAGATTGATTTCCAATTCCAAGTCTTCAACACATCCAATGTCATCATTCTCCATAGCAAAGGCTCTACATTCTTCCCTCGACATCTCCCTGACAATCTCCTGTTGACCACATGATAAATGACTCAAGTCTACTGGGGGGAATCCACTACAGGTTATCTTGTTCGGGCCTACTAAGTTTTGCCTCATACTTGATTGGCTCATTCTTGGCCCTGGTACATTCCAACCGTTTTTTCTCGGTCTCAACTGGTAATGGCATAACGGATTGCACCAACTGTATAGTGCCAAGTTCTGTTCGCTTTCGTAGAGTAATCCCTTGTTCAGTGTTGTTGGATACTGGGATATATATATGACTCGAAGAACCTGGTTTAATGTGGTGTAGACAGCCCTTGACCTCCAACCCAACAGACCATGCCCCTTCCTCTTTGGGTTCAAACACAACGGGTAGGTCTTCCTCCAGTGGCCCAAAATGTACTTGGCACTTGACTTCTGCAGTTCCCCCTACTGCAATACGTGTGTCTTGTTTGCCAACTCTGAGTACTGAAGTATCAGGCTCACGGTCATGGGATTGGATGAGGTCAACCAGCATTCTTGCTTCCCCTTCTTTCAGAAATGGGAGTGAATTCTTTACCATTTGGGATAGTACTTCGTGGGCATTGGGGTCACTACTCCTCTTTATAACCTCTTCAATGACATTGAAACCAATAATGAGATGCTCCTGGTTATCTTGACTTCCTATTAGTATAGGTATTGTTAATGGTTCTGAGGGCCCATTCTCCCCAGCCATCTGGAGCCCCAGCCATCTGGAGCCCCAGCCACCTGGAGCTCCACCTCAATCCAGCCGTCACACTCGATTTTTGTGCCGTTCGCAGCTTGTAGACTTAAATCATCTTCCCCCAGTAGCTCAATTCTGTCCCTGACTGGCTTATTCGGCAAGTTGACTTCTTTCCAGCACTTTGACGGAACACAAACCTGGTCTCCGGTATCCCAGAGGGCACTAACTTTCTTCCCTTGGACCAAACAAGAGACTATGCTTTTTCGTCCGACAAATTTAGTGAGTTTTGAGCGTTGTCTTGGGGTTAGGTGTGATGGGAATGACGTTTTCAGTGCTTTAGCAACTGCCATGGGCTCCCTTTCCCTCCGTACAACATCACTAATGGCCTGGAAGAGTGTCTTATTTATCATCCCAATGTTCCCTCTGACAGAATTTTGAGCAGTAATAGCTGGTATGGCATCGCGAGCAGCGCAGGTATCCTCCTGCCCAGTCCTCCCCCTTTCCACAGTTTACACATTGTTGGGATTGCTTGTGGGTCTGAGGGGTTGCTCCCTGCCCCGTGGGGGCAACCCTGACTCGTTTTCCGGGAAGTTTGCTAGGTTGAAGTTTCCCCGACTCGGCTTCAGACACTGGTATCTTAAGTGGCCAACACCACCACAATTGAAACAGTTGTTGCAACAGGTACCTCTGCCTTGTCTTTCACAGCTCCAGCATCCCCTGGGTAAAACCCTTCCTTGTCCCACAGGCTTGTACTGTAGGTTGATGCTTGTACTACCTCGTTTTTCTATACCCTCCCGGATAGCAGCCAGTTCTGCTTTCAACTCCTTAACTTCAGAAAGTAGGTTGACTTTTGGTGGCTTCTCTGTGGTTTTGCCTTCAACGGGCGTACGATTTTCAATAGGAGTAATCACTTGGGCCACCAGTTGGGTAGGGTTTCGGCTTGTAAGCTGGTCATGGCGAAAACTAAGTTTCTGCATTCTTTCTGCCTCATTACTAACTTTAATCACGCGGAATAACTAACACAACAAACAGTAACGTTCTCCTCGACTGTCGTTTTTCACCGTCTTGTTTTCCTCGTGGGATCCTTTTCTTTTTTTAATCCCATAATAGTCACCTGGGCTAGTCCCGGTTACTCTCGTCCTGCTTCCTACAATTTCAATATTGACGAGGCAAAAGCGAACTCTATAACTAGGCCTGGAGCATAGTTTTAGTATTCTGGAAGTTATTCTTTCATCAGAAACTTCACTTGTGAGTTTTGAAAAGTTATTTCGTAAGAGTTGAAACATAAATCATAAATTGGAATCAGAGCAGTTTTCATTATTTCGCTCATAGTGACGGTAAGTTTATTTCAAAACATGAGTTGATTTAGCTTCTTGCTTTCGTCAAGTACTTGAGAGTTTATAAACAATAGCCTCCATTTGCTCCAAATTACGCACGGATATAGGTCCGCGAACATTATTTGTTCCGAGGTGCGAACAGATTTCCTGGGAAAACTGAGGTGAATTATAACAAAATCAAACTGCATTTTACTGTAATCGTTGCAGGTATTTTCATGCTACATTATCTCACTGTATTTTTTTTATATATTCACCACGGTGTCGGGTACTAGTGGTGGTTATTTACCTCGCTGCTTCATGACCAGCTTGGAGACGCGGTGGCCTCATGGTTAGTGCGCTCGACTCTGGATCGAGTGGTCTGGGTTCGAGCCTTAGCCTGGGATACTGGGTTGTGTTCTTAGGCAAGATACTTTACTCTCATAGTGCCTCTCTTCACCCAGGTGTTTAAATGGGTACCGGCGAATTCAATGCTAGGGGGGTAACCTTGCGAGGAACTAGTATTACATTCAGGGGAGAGAATAAATACTCTTAGTCGCTTTATGCTACGAAAACCGGATTCAAACGCCGGCCCGATGGGCCACTTGGCTCGTAAGCAGTCTTCACCGTTCATCTTTTTCCTGACTTGATAAATATCCACCAGTAGCCAATGACATTGATTGTTGTTAATTATTCAATTCTTTCGTATGCTTGTCTAACCGATCTGTCGAAAAGATCTTCAATCTCCTCTAAGGTTTTACCCTTTGTCTCGGGTAGAAGGAGATAAACAAACATAAAACCTAGCAAACAAAAACTAGCGTAAACCCAATAAACGCCCTGGATGGTAAACGCAGTGGCCATGGAGTGATAAGTTTTAGTAACAACAAACTGTGTAACTCCGTACACTATGGTCGCAAAACTGCAGGCAAAGCCACGTGCGCGGAGGGGATTTATTTCTGAAATCAAAACCCACGGGAGAGGTCCCCAAGCAAAGGCGAACATTAAATTGAAGAGAAATATAGAAGAGGTTGGAAACCAGGAAATCTCTTTGGCTAAAACAGAGAGTCTGGTGGAACCAGGAAAAGCGTCTGCGTCTCTTGCAGGGCCACTTTCAATTGGAGGGATGTAAATCTCAAAGAACACACCAAGTGCTATTAGGGACACACACATTGCGAGTGCAGATGTCAACAGTAGCTTTCGTCGTCCTATTTTGTCCACGAGGAGACACGAAAAAATGTTACCGAGAAGCTGAGAAATGCCCACAGATATTGCAACAAGCTTCTCGTTTGTAATGCCCGCAACTTTGAAGACATTTGCTGCATTAAAGAGCACTGCATCACTTCCAGAGAACTCTGTAAACATAAAAATCCCGACGCTAATGATCAGGGGCTTAGCTATTGTGGCCGTTCTGATATCTGCAAACTGTAGACTCCCTTGACGATCTGAAAAAAGAAGAAGAAAAAAGACATGAACCTTTAGCAACTAAAAAGAAAACTTTAAAAAACTTCACGAAATTGTTCTTTTGATTTAACATGGTTGTATTGACCGAACGCTCAACAAGTTAATTTTGATTGTTTTTTGTGCAGTTAGATAAGTCTTTCAAAAATTTACTTGTGCTTTTTTATTCAGCTGCACTCGAAATCACATGGTGACCTGTACTAATAAATACAAAATAGACAGAAAAAAGTAAAAGAGTAAACATAAAAAAAATTAAACTGAATAAAAGAAACTAGACAGACTTTTCAGTCATCACAATTGACGTACAATTATCGGGCTCTCAAAGCAGATTCAATCTCATTTTGTAGGTGTTAACTCATTTTATTAGATTGGATAGTGGAAACGGGGCAGGTGAAACAGCCGGTCTCTTAAAGTTCCACGAGTTCCATTGGAGGTCAATTTGGTTCCTTGGCAGGCTGCACCTTCAGAAAATTTTGTCCTTAGTCTCACCGAGAAAATGTGCCCCCCAACTTCACTCGTCCTCTTCTCTTTGTCTAGGAAATATGCTCCTCTTGAGGAGTGATACATTTACATTTTTACCTAAGGTGTCTTTAATGGTGGAACATTCCTCGTCTACATCTGCTTCAGGACCTCGTAGCCACAATAAAGCTTCCAACGCATCAACGGTTCGGTTTTTTCCCAATAACCAGTGAGGGGACTGGGGCATGGGAATCATCAGAATAAGGACGAAAGTTGGTGGAATTGCACCAATACAAGCCAGCCATCTCCAACGACACAGGACGCCAAGTGCTAGGGATGTCAATATGCCTAAGGTGAAACTCAGGCCTCTGAGGTTGGCTAACACCCCACGCACTTGGGCGGCTGCAATCTCGGCAACGTACACCTAAGGGGGAACATGTAGAACTCAGTTCACAAAGGTAACTTGAGAATGAGCTACTGTTTATCCCACAACGCCAGTGACACATAATTAAAAAAAAAGAGAAATAACTGGTTTGGCAAAAATACGTGGTATAATCTCCGGTGCAAAAGGCATTTTGCGATTCCCAAATGTAGGACCGAGCGTTTCAAAAATAGTTTTTTAGTAAGATCATGTATTAACAACGAATTTTACTGCTCGGTGATCATGAGTTTTGTAAATGAGATCGATGCCGCTGTATATATTTTAACATTTCAAGCTTTCATCATATTTATAGGATATTATTATTTATTTAGGACTTTAATACTATCATATTACTATTATAAGTTATATCTTATACTTTATTGTAAATACACAATTCAGCTCAGTGGCTGCAAGCTTTTTAAAAATAAACTATCTATCTATCTATCTATCTATCTATCTATCTATCCATGCTACAGTCCAAACTCCACGGTAAACATTCTGACGAAATAAAATCTGCGAAACTTTTTAACTATCCAAAACTGAGGGGTAACAAATTGACTTGAACAAAGGGGAGAGACGAACCTAAGACGAATTCTGTAATTTTAAATTCAAATACGAAAACGATGTTTCTCTTAAATGTTTGACGATTTTCAAGATTGGCAGAATCACTTAAGCAAAGGGTAGGTAAGGTAAAATCTCCACTCGAGCCAAGTAAATCATGCAGCAGAGGTTTATTCCGGTGAAGCGACTTACCACTCTCCCCCCCCCCCCCGTCCCTGAATGAAATGCAGATCCATCACAAAGTTACCCCTCAGCTTTTTACCAGGCTCCCTAACAATTCGTCGGTAGCCACTTGCACGCCGGGGTCGAAAGAGGCAATGCGAACGTAGAGTGTTTTGTCCAAGGACACAACACAACGACCCCACCAAGTCTAGAACCCAATCCTCTCGAAATCGACTCCGGCCATTGTCTCCCACGAAGCAAAAATTCATCAACACTCTTTCTATTCCTCCGTTTCTTTTCAATACAAAGGCAGCAGCGCGACGGTTTATGCTCTGAAATCCGGTGGACGGGTTTTTTTTTTTGAAAACTGGCCTGGACAGAGCGTCTTGTTTTAATGCTAGTGACTTCAGTTCCCATATTTCATACTGTTTCTCTCCATGTAAGTGTAAGTATAAATTAAATGGGCGCTTATCATCTGTCAGGGAAGTCTAACGAATTGCTGAGTAAAAAAGGGGGAAAGTTTCTAAAGAAACTGTGGTGCTGCGTCGGTGGGGGTAACAAGGTAATTTGGTAATATCAGCTAAGTTGAAATCGTAAACTGGCCACCATAAAGAGTTAAAAAGCTGACGTTTCGAGCGTTAGCCCTTCGTCAGAGCAAAGGAATTGCTGGGTAGCCTGGGATGGACTAGCGTCCCATTCAGGCGGAATGAGAAAACTTCCGGTTGCTTCATGCTACGGAAACAGGATAAATTTCGGCGGCGTAACAAAATTTGGTTAGAGTGTAGGCCTGACTTCACCTTCTTTTCACGAACCACAGTTCTCAGTAAAGGGTCTCAATGGAGTGATCGCTTCTACGCCGAACGTCCAGATTTTTTGGCCGTTTTACGGCTAACGGCTGCCCCGATGGAGACCCTCTCAATACTCACCGGAGTGGTGAAGGAGACAGCGCCACACGCTACACCTGTGATAAACCTGCCAGAGTAAAGCATGGCCACACTCTGGGTATAACTGATTAGAAGCCATCCAAGGACGAAAGGTATGGAGCACATCATCATAGTGCCCTTTCGACCAAACGTTTCAAGCGCCCATCCACCAATCGCACATCCAATGACCAGACCAAAAGATATCATGGACTGTACAAAACAATAAATGAGGATCGAGAACTTTTATCAACAATCTCTGGATCCCTTTTACCAAATTAGCCTAGTAAATTACATTAAAAAATTTCGATCATTTTCATTGGGTAATCCAAAGTGGAGTTGTGTACACTATTGGGGGGGGGGGATGTTTAGTTTCAATGTTTTTTTTTAATAATTTTCTGGAGACGCATTTTAGTTTGAACCCAAACTTGCCCAAGTTGTTTCCTCTTTCGTTTCGACTTTGGATGCAATAGCGTTCCTTGGCTAAAGGCAAGTAGATTACAGATTAAGGAAGACGTACAATGTAGCTCGGAACAAGAATCTTGACATAAGCGTTTTAGTAATGAAAAGTTTTACTCTGACGAAAGGCTAACACTCGAAACGTAAAAACGCAAAAACTCTTTACGGTGGGAAATTTATTTTACTGACACAGTTGATGAAACCAAATAACTGTATCTTGTAATACGATCCATCAACGCAGCACCACAGTTTCTTTATAAACGTTTCCTCTGTTTATATGTTATAAGGTATGGCAAGAGAAGAAGTTGATGAATGTCGGAGACTTTGTTATTCGTGCGTGACGCATGTCAGATGAAGAGTGTGAACATTATGTTAACAGCTAGAAGCACCGCCTGTAGTGATTTTAGGACATTGATCGGTTTACATGTCCAACGCAACCCTGAATGACCTATTAAATCAGTACTTAGCAACAACTAACCATAACGTAGAGAATATCGTATAAGAGAGTGATTTCTTACAAATTTTGCAGAGTAGCTTTTTACGCACCCGTTGTAAAGAAGCGAATACGAGAGTGGAATAAAACAGTTTGATTGAGTCTAATTCGTTAGAATTCTATCCCTAGTAAACGGAGCAAAGTTTACGAAATGACAACATTTCTTCAGGACTAATGATCATTTTAAAGTCTGTTTTAAATCTCGCCCCACGCTGGGAAGTTATTTCTATCTCTAGCTCTCAAGATATAACACGGTTATTTATCGTATCAGTGGTTGCAGGTTTCGGTTTCAACGTTCAGGTTTTCAAGCCGTTGAAGTCGCGCAAACCACAAGCCACTAAGTATAGATTACGAAAGTGTCCGTTGACTGTACTTTTATCATGAAAACTACTATGCGTGCCAGAAGGAATTTTTTCTTTTTTTTTAGCAACCAAACCGCTAATAGTGAGCGACAAGGCCGCAATCGTTGGCACTTTCGCTGCTAAAATAATAATAATAATAATAATAAACCCTCTGGCACCCAAGGGTACCGGAATATGTGACAACGTAGCAACCGCTAATCCGACCTAATCAGCATGTGGCCTCCATTCCACCACGTGGTAGTTTTGTACCGAAATATATGTATGTCATGGGCATCTAAAAAAAAATCATTTGGATATATCAACAAAGTTGAAATGGTAAATTGGCCTCCGTAAAGATTACAAAAGCTGACGTTTCGAGCGTTAGCCCTTCGTCGGAACGCCTATTCGCTCCGACGAAGGGCTAACGCTCGAAAAGTCAGCTTTTTTAATCGTTACGGTGGCCACTTTACCATTTCAACTTTGTTGATATATCAATTATTTCGTTACCCCCACCGACGCCGCCCCAAACAGTTTCTTTAGAAACTATCAGCCTTTAAATAAAAATCAGAGACGTGACTTGTGTTTCAGTTCTTCACACCTGACTTTGCCAGCTGAATGCTGAATGAATCTTACATCATGAGCTTTTTTAGTTAACGCCCGTGCGATGCACTTAGATGTAACAAACTTATCAGTGCGTGACATACTCTACGACGGTCTTTCAAGATGGAATATCAGATGATTGTCAAGTGATATTTATTGCCTTGTGATAAGTCTGTACACGAATAGGAAAGTGAATTGTCAGTTTTTGAAAATATTTTTGTTTCGTTTAAAGAGGGATATATTTGGCCTATTCAACGGCTCGACACCTATGAAATTAGAAGTTTCTCCAGTGAATTGAAATAAAACTGAATTTAAACTTACTGAGAACCAGGATCCTTGTTCAACGTCCAGGCTGATGGTGAAGGATGTATCATCGTTTTGTAAATCCTCCAAAGCAGAGGATGAATATCCCAAACAATAACCAAAGCTGAAGGAGGCGAGAGCAGCAGGGAAAGTGGCAAGGACCACTCTTCCGACTCTGTTTTTATCTTTGCGTTCATCGAATTGAAAAGATTTCGAGTGGGAGTTTTCGATTTGTAACTCCGCCATTTGAGAAACTCGTGATTTTAACATATGCTAGGCTAGGAAAAACTGGATGAATGAGCGGTAAAGAAATCTTAAACTATGCAGGCCAACCCGTGGGGTAGACCCCCGGGGCAGAGGACACTAGAAGGTGTAGACATTGCAAGATAGTAGGGAAAGCAAATTTTCAACTTTATTTCGCGTATGTTCCTGACCACCCTGATATTACATCGTATTTTTTGCCTCGCTCAACGGATAAGAGGAAAAGACTCTGAAAACTATTTGCTTCTTACTGGAATATGGCACGAGCCCAGGTGTGGGGATGGTGTTGTCACAGTTATGCTTCTCCCTTGGGGCTCTTAAAAAGCAGTTGCTCGAAATGTTTTGACAAACGCACCGCGCGCCTCGACTCCATGGGGTGGCCGCTGATTCCCTCATCAACTACTCTCTACTGCAACTGTAATGGTTTTTTTTGTATCTAGTGGCCAAACTCACTCGTGGTCCGTAACAATGAATTGTTGAAAAGCTACACAGATTCAAATCAAAGCCAATCGCGACTTGAACTTGCGTTTTTGCTTGTTTTCACTTTCTAGACTAATTTGGTGCACGAAACTCAATCCAAATGGGAGTGCGTTCGACAAACCCTTGGACCAGATCCGAGACACCAACATGTCCACCAATGCAGCAATCAGACACTATGTTAAAGACTCCACTTGATTTATTACATCCAAAAATTGAAGAAATATTCTGAAATTTTGATCTTATGTCCAATAGATTTCACGATAAATAACAGAGTTCAATAATGATCATAAAAATACCAGAAATTCTGAAACAGTCGCGTTCTCATGTAAAATATTTCTAATTTTCTTCCACTGATTTTTTAATTGCACTTGATTGAGAGGCTATCCCACAGCGAAATAGGTTTATCATTACTAAAATTGTTAATGCTCATCGCGGCTATGGAGTGAAATAAATGTTACACTCGTCGCGCTGACACTACTTGGGGCTATTTTCGCGGGAAACAATGCAAAACTAATTGAGCCGCAAACGGTTACAAAAAAGCGTGGAAGGGAGTTTTAAAAGTGCCACCATCCGCCTTCACAGACTAACGAGGGATTTTTAAGCAGCAAAAGTCAAATTTCATCGATTACTCCAGTTCCTTGCCGAAGTATCTTTCAGGGAATCCGTTCATACTGGTTCTTTTCCCCCTCAAAAATAGCCTCAATCTCCTCTAACGTTTTACCCTTAGTTTCGGGCAAGAGTATGTAAACAAAAACGAAGCCAAGGAAGCAAAAGCTGGCATACAACCAATAAACACCTTGAATAGTGAGTGCCACACTCAGGTAATGATACGACTTTGTGACTGTAAACAGTGTTATCCAAAATACCATGGATGCAAAGCTGCACGCAAGGCCACGGGCGCGAAGCGGGAATACTTCAGAAATGATAAGCCACGGCATTGGCCCCCACGCAAAGGAGAATGTCAGACCGAATACAACAACACTTAAGATTGAGAGCCAGGAGATTTCATAGGCAGAGACTATGCAGCTGTGTAATGGTGAAGCCGTTCCATTACACGTGTTTGGATCACTCGGGGGAATATAAATCTGAAAGTAAACCCCTAGTGCCAAAAGAGACATGGTCATTCCAAAGGAAGCAGTCAAGAGGAGAATTCGACGGCCAATTCTGTCGACGAGAAAACATGCCGCAATTTTACCAATAAGCTGGGCGAAGACAATTATAAAGGAGACGAGCTTTTCTTCAGAGAATCCTGCTGTTTTGAAAATATCTGCAGCATTAAAGAGCACTGAATTGAATCCTGATAGTTGTTGTAACATCAGTAAGCCGACGCTGATAATAAACGGCTTGACCATCGCTGACGTCTTCAAATCTGCCAACGTAAACTTCTCGTGACGATCTGTTAAAAAAAAAATTATAGTGATCACCGTTCAGTGTAACTATATCACCCTGAAAAGAAGCCTTCTATGGGACCATGTTGGTGCCTTGTCTCTGGGAGCAAGCAGGCCCTTCCTAGGTTTGGTGCTACTCTTCATTGGGAACATGAGAATGACTGGGAGGTCCAAAACAGGCATAAAGATTTCAAAGAAACGAGGAAAGAGTATGTGAACGCTTTTCTTTTCAATTGCAATTAAGATATTGAATACATTTTGTGGACACACGTTTAGTAAAGTCCTGTTACACTGACATAGGAGAGATGAATTCAAATGCAGTTAAGGACAGCGCAAAAAAAAGTGAACAAAATTTCGTGTACACGCGCAATAAGAAAATCGACGGGAGGGTTAGAAAATAATTAAACCCCCTTCTGACTCTGGTATGTCAGCTGATAATGTCCGTGGCTGACAGATCGTCCTCAAAATTTCCCATCATAGGAGTTTCCCTCGAGACTTCGCTCCTCGTCCAAATATTCATTTTTCGAACACTATCTCATCCAATGACTGTCAATACATGAAAATAATATATGTGAACTGCAGTTTCAGAAATTAATATGAAAGCGATATTCGCAGTCAGTGAACACTACTTTAGTAGTAGTGAAAAATAGAAGGCCTAAAAAAAAAATTTCTCAGCCGCAGACATTACCAGCCGACAAAGCGGCCGCCTGAAGGGGTTTTTATTTACTAAGAAGAAACTGATGCACCATGAACCTCACCTAGATTGGCCTTCACTGTACTACACTCTCCTTGAACATCAGCATGAGGACCTCGGAGCCATAACAAGGCATCCATAGCTTCATTGTCGAAATTCTTTCCCAAGAGCCAGCGGGGGGAATCTGGTAAGGGGATCATCAAAATGAGAAGCAGTGCCGGGGGAACTGCACCTATAAAAGCCAGCCATCTCCAGTGAAACAAGATACCCATTGCGTAGGCTAATAAAGCGCCAAATGTTAAAGCCGGTCCTCTAACGGAGCCTAATGCACCACGCACGCGTGCAGCTGCAATCTCGGCAATGTACACCTAGGAAAGATAAATCGGATGAGTGAGGTAAGAATGGCCCTTGGAAATAGCATGGATTTTGGACTAGTTACTTCTACAGTTTTGTTGACCGAGACGACGGTAAGGTCTGTAGGAACTGCTGGCAAAATTAGCCGGAATCCCTCAAGAAACACATGTTGTAAATGATAAAAAAAAAAAGACTTACTGGACTAGTGCAGGAAATTACTCCACATCCTATGCCTGTTAGGATCCGTCCAGCGTAAAGCATTTCAACATCCTTAGCGTAGCTAATGAGAAGCCATCCTAGAACGAATGGTATTGCGCACAACATGGTGACAAACTTCCGACCAAACCTTTCCATCGCCGGACCACCGACAGAACATCCAACAATGGCACCAAACGCAATTGATGACTACAAGCAAAAAAAAAAAAAAGAAAGCTTAAACTCCAGTCAGAGCTGGGATGATTGAACCAGGGTTGTAGGAAGGTCGAAAACTCGCGTTTTAAGGAAAAACTTTGAAAGAAAATCTCATTGACTTCACATTATCTAATCCCTTCTCTGTAGTTCTCATTAGTGCAGGATCAACTGACTTTATCCTAACTGAAAAGCTAGCTGTAGATAGTATATTACAATGGAGAGCCAGCCTCGGTGCTTCGCTCCAAATGGTTCGTCAGGATCGAAGGCTTAACAGTGGCGAGGACCGAGAAAAATCCGTTCGCACTCTCTTTCGCTTGCATCGACATAGCTTAGTGATGAATTTGGATTAGCAATATATTGACAGCCAACAGCAGAAAAACTCTCATCTCTATTTTTAGTTGGTTTTATCCCTCTGCGTTTTCTGGCAATCTGCCCTATCCCTCCGTTAAAGCCCGGTGCCATGGCCAGGCAACTGAGAGTTGATTCTCGCGTGCTTGTCTCGTGCGAGTCTACTTCGAGATAAAAACGATGAGTGATGTAATGACACAACGTTAAAGAGTTGAAAATAGCTATTGCCAAGTCACGTGAAATCTGTGAGTGAAATAAATACTTTAATTCATGAAAACTCTGTAAAGAAGCGATTCTTTAGCTAGGTGACCTTCGAAAGTTCGACGGTTATGTTAGGTTCAAGGTAAAATGAGAAAAATAAATAAGTGAGTTGTGCGTCAACTTGGGGAAAAGCCATCTCAAACGAGCTTCAGCGGATCCACGCACGTGCCGCGAAGATAAGGTGTTTGCTCGTGCAAAGTGGTTCTTGCTGAGTGATTTATATGAGTTAAGGATGGCTCAAAGATTTTTCCAAGGGACTTCTCCGTTTTGTAACCAAAAATAATCAAAGAAGTATATGCCTGCACAAACAACTCACGTAAGAATATGACCGACACAAACAACTCACGTAGGAATATGACCCGAGATTTTAAAAAAGTTAATAAACGTACGGTTCTCTTGAGATACGCAAACGAGAGAACAATACAAACGAGAATGTTGTCAAAATATTCTGAAAAATAATCTTATGTAATTATTTTAAGTTATTGTTTTACAAGTCAATAGCTGTGGGTAAATTTTTTCAGGACCATTGTGTGTAACTTCAGTACGTTTCAGTTTTTCAAGTATTGGAATATATCCAGATATATTATTTCTTCAATAACAGTTTTGGATTCTGGTGCCATTTTCATACGTACACAACCAGCTAAACTCTTATGTAATAATCGCTTCGCGCAATTGTAAATGCGATCTCTATGGACAAGGTTGGTGAATGTAGCAATTAGGTCAACCAACTCGAAAATCGGGTGAACAAAAATGCCATTAGCTTTCCACTTGTATTACACAGAGCTTTGGAAAAGGCTGAGAAGTAAAAGCTCTTATGTAATATTACATGAACGTCGAGCGATACTGAGTAAAGACAGCTCACTATAAGTAGTTATAAAGTAGGCCGGTGAATTTAGAAATCGGGCCATGAGGCTTCAAAATAGGGCGAAAAAAATGCCCCTAGCCTTCTACTTGTGTCGCACTGAGCTTCAGAAAAGTCTAAAAAGGAGATCTCAAGAGACGTTCTCGTAACGTGACTGACAGGTGATTCTCGCGTGTTCGTGACAAAAGGCAATCAACTGCAAAGCTGTGGTTTCCACATTTAACAGTTGACGGTGCATATGACAAATCTGCTGTTTTCTTCCATATGCGTCGTTCACCATTATCGCTTATAATTGTTATTATATCCATTTTTTTTTTTTCAATATGTGCATTTCTCTTGAAGAAAAGAAAAGAAAAGAAAAATAATTTACAACTTACTGAAAACCAAGATCCCTGTTCGCTGGATAATTGGACATCGGAAGGTTTATCGGCGTTTTGTAAATCCTCCAGAGCAGGTGAGGAATACCCCATACAAAACCCGTAGCTGAGAGGACCAAGGGCTGCGATGAAAGTGGCAAGAATTGATCTTCCAACTGTGTTTGTCTCTGTGTCTCCATCGTACTGACAAGAACTCTGACTTGTGATTTTGACGCGAATGTTAGACATTTCCAATGATTCGCTTTCTTTCAGCTGCTTAGCATTGGTTAACTGAGAACTCTCTGCCTGTAGAAACTTGATATCGACCAGCTGAAGGTCGCAATGTCGTAATAACTATCTTTCATGGCCGTTCAGAAATATGAGCTGTACAGACGACCGGTTACGTAACTCTGTTATGTAATAGGTCACTCTGTGTGTAGATACATGACGTATGGATCCAGTTTTATTGTCTGCTGAGTCACAACCCCTGGCGATAGCGTAGTCTTATGTAGGGTCAATAAACAGCCAATTTTTTTTGGGAAAAAAAACAACAACACGAAAGGAACGTGAACCGTACTCGAATTAGTAAAAATCAAGTACAATTTTGACTTTCTTTTTTTTGACGAACTCTCTTTCGATGAGCGTTGCGTGACATCACAAAAACGGCTGTCGATCCCTCATCACTCAATTTGTGTTATGATGTCATCGTTTCTTTTGAGCAGTCCATCGTTTTCTACCCACGAGGGTGTGAAGAATCCCTTAGTGCTATCCTCTTTTTGTCCATCCCCTTCTTTGGAGAAAAGTGGAAAATAGTGCGTTTTCTCTGAAGTTTCCCCTGTGAATCTGTTATATCGAGACTAAATCGGAAAAAAAAGAGAGAGAAGCTAGGCCCTTTCAAGAGGAATTGCCGCGCGGGAGGAAGCACGTACAACATGCAACAATATCTCCAGTTTATTTCTGGGGGCATTGGGGTCCATTAGAAACGGCTACACCGTAGAGTAAATCATCTAAAACCACAAAAAAATTCGATCATAACCGAAAGCCGCATTCAAAACCGAAAAATCCAAGTTATTGAAAACACGAACAGGAGGAGCATAAAGAGGTTTCGCGTCTGTTAGAGATCAGCTGACCGGAACGCAAATAGGAAAATCCGAAAACCACCTCGGATACCAAACCCGAAAACCATTAATATTTTTAACAAAACCGAAAACCAAATGCTAAAACAACGGAAAATCCGCAAACTACAATGAACACCAATTGAAACAACGAGGTTTTTTGTTTTAAGGAAAACCGAAAAACCGATCTGAAAAGTAGCCAAAACCGCAAAATCGAAAATCCCAATGCCCCCCTCCTTAATCGCGCTTTGAATAACCCAGCCCGGATCGTCAATGAAAATATACCAGCATGGCATAGTGTAAAATAAGGACTGGACTAGAATATTTTTTAGACCATTTTGGAACATTTTTTGGACCATTTTTGGACCATTTTTTGGACCATTTTATAAGAGGGAAAGTATACGATTAGTACTCAGGAAGGGGTGGGTGCATTCTATAAGTAGTGAGGGAGGGGCGGGAGGCAGAGTGTTATTACCCAGGGAGGGGTGGAAGGTGGTTGTAATTGTAAACCCTACTGGTTAATGGGCTCCTGGCGGCGGTAACCGACCGGCAAAAACACGCAACTATTGATGACATTCAGTTTTTATTTAATATATTAACAAATATTTACAGCAATAACACCTACAATATTAATGGAGCTTTTACTCGATCGTACAAATTATTTTAATCGGTCCTAAGCCGGTTGCTATAATGATGGAATACGAGTGTTTTGATTTCCCTCCATTCGGCCTTGATGTTCAGGTTTAGATCTCCTCGAATTATTGCATTGCCTCGATAGAATACAAGCAGGTGAAGCCTTTCAACATTTTTTACCGCTTTTTCCCAAGGCAGCGATTGATATCGCCGAGGGGCTTGAATTTTTGCATTCAAGTAGCCTGAGGATCAGGCTCTCTCTCAAGGGGAGGGGGAAGGGAAAGGGAAGAGAAGGGAGGAGAGGGGAAGGAGAGGCTCCAACACAACACAAGGTCCCAAATAACTAGTGAACAAAAATAGCTTGAAACTTAGCTTTAAAGAGTTACTCGCAAATATAGGCGGGAAAACGCCCCGCCCCCAACTAAGGGGAAAAGCACTAAGAGCGAGGTTGTATCTATTCAAAAAATTGATAAATATCCATGAAATTAGCACAATGAATGAGTTGCCAGAAATCAGATTCTTGTGTTTGCTCAAAGACTTCTGGGGGTCACCACGGGGCAAACATTGCAAATTGCTAAAAGGAAACATGTGGCGAAAGGTTGTTTCGACGTCCAAAAAACGATTCGTTATTAGTGCTAGAAGTAACTAACTTCAGGCAATCAAGGATAAATGTCTTGCATATCTACATAGGTTCAGTATTTTTACTGGCGCTGGACTAAAGATATTATTGTTCACACTCCTAGATTAATGAATGCATGTACACTTACGTTTTTCTCGTTTTGATTGTCAGTCTTGTTAAAAAAAAAAGTAATAGTTATAATAATAATAGTCATAATGATAAAATCACCAGCAAGTTCTTCAATCGTAAAATAAGACACACTGTGCATTTTTTTTTTTTTTTTTTTTTTTTGTAGTGTATCATTCCACCGATATGCGCCTAAAATGTCGACCTTGGTTGTGTTCGTCACATAAACTCAACATCTTGACATCTTGTCGATTTTAGCTCCAAATTTCGTACCAAATCGAGGAAAGTTCAAGAAAAGGTGCAATATCTACGTGCTTGATGGTTGTCTGTGCAGCATCGTATGCCTAGTGGTGTGTTCGTGGGGTCACAGTGTCGTATGTCTTGCCCGTTTCTTGTTGCATCATTGATATCTAATTGTAATGCGCAATTGAAATTTCTTGTATTGATAATTGCGCAATATAAGTCAATAAATTATTAATTATTAAACTGTTATCATGCATCACCAGCATTCAGACTTTTGGAGAAAGACGGTTGAAAACAGACTCACGACTAACGTATTTTCACCGACCAATCGACTTTTACTGAGACAAAACTGATTTTCTAATTTCTTGAATGAGTATACTTTTCTTTATGAGTTAACGCAACACTGCTCAGCAAGATAAATAGCCCCCAGGCTATCACGGTGTCAGAAATAACGTTTTTCAACCAAAAAATTAGAATTACTAAAACTTTTGAAATTTGTGGCAAGAATTCCGCGTAGAATCAGCGCAGTAATTTTCCCATTGATGATATCGGGACTCCAGTGGACTGAATAGATTCGGGAATAGGTGAGCTGTTAAGTAACTCGGCCCTATTGGAAGTACTCGAATAAATCGCAATTCCAAAGTTTTAAAACAAAATAAAACTAGCATCAAGGGTCGCGTGACGTTTCAGGTCATACTTCCTATTAATGATCGATGGGCCCTACTGGGGATTAAATCAGTATAATGTTATCGCTTATAAAAATAAAAAAGGGGTAAGATCAATCTTCTACATAGGGAACCAATTACGAGCTCCAAGGAACTCTCTGTAAAAGGTAGATAGATGCCTTTAGTTTTGTATCTTATGGGTTGATAGAATGGTGCGAGTCCTCTGCACTAATCACGATCCCCCTGCATCGCTACAAATTAAGGGAGAACGGTAACTCATTGGCGCGAAGCTGGGCCCAAGAATATGGTAATCTAACGTATCTCGTCTCGAACTCTGATAGACTTTTCCCTCGCCCTCGCAAGCTAGTGTCCGTCTTATGTCCCATGCACACCGGCAAGACACGTGCAGTTAAAACTAAACCTGGTTGAAAATCGACAACAGAAAATTGTATTTTCACCTCTGGTTTTTAGCAACTGTTACTTGAATTTTCATTGCGCTAAATTTGGAGACGACAAACATCATTTCTAGCAACTTTTATGAAGGAAACAGTTTTAAACCGTGTTGTAGCATTTTAGTGACTGGGACGAGCGCAGACTTTATCACTCAGCGGAGCAAAGTGAGGCAAATTTGATACTCGAGCACTTTCAAGACCTTTCAACACTCCACTTAAAATTAAAATTGCTACTCTCGTATTCGTGTGTAAAAATACTCTCTGTTGTTCAGTTCACTTAAGTGGCGTACCGTCTTATTGGTCGCTGCCAAGTGAAGATCGAAGAAAGTTAGTGCATTGACGCGTCAGTCAAACAATCAATGGATGTTCACGTGACGCAAAACGGACGAACGGACCCTCGGCGACTCAGCGGGAAGAAATAAGGGGGGAAGGGGACCGGGTGGGGAGGGGTAATAATAATATATCGATTTCTATAGCGCATTTCCATGTAAATGCTCTAATGCGCTTTACAATACTGTGCGGGGGACTTTTCCAGATTGCCAGCGGCAGTTTATAGTTAATAAAGGAGAAATTTTACAGATGCCCCCACCCCCCATTCCCAGTAAACAGGCCAGACCACATCTCAGTAATCTCGTGATGTGGGTTCTTTCACGTCCCCTGCCGAAATTAACGAATTAATAGGTGCAGGAGACGGGACATCTGGCTTTACGTCCTTTCCGAGAAGACGAAGCAATGTGAGTGAAGCGTCTTGCTTAAGGACACAACGTCAAACCCCAGCCAGGACTTGAACCCGGGCCATCTGACCCAGAGTCCAGCGCACTGACCACTGGACTACTCACTCAAGGGGTAGGGGATGGTCGGAGCTAAACTCAGTATTTCTGAAGTCCAAATTTTTATAAACTAAAGCTACTGCAGTGAGTTTCGTCAATGTAATTGTTTTGTCTGACTTTCATCAGAGGACGTGCTTAGCTTGTCTGACCGACATTTCCTTGGACCCACGCTAGAGTTCTTGCTTTGGCTTACGCGGTCAATGATATTGACTCAACTGATCGGAGGCATAAGTGCGTTGTCTTTCAGGTGACATACTTAGAAAAAAAAAATCAATGAATTAAGTAAAATATGTGAGTTTCTTGTGAAAGTGTTTGGGTTAGCGTTCTGACAACAAATATTTAATCTTCCAAGGTCAGCGTGCCAGCGTGCCAGCGTGCCCAATCATGCCTACCGACTGTTTAATGTAAAGGCGTGCGTGTGCTTTAGAGAAAAGTGATAATCAAAAAGACATAGATCGATCAGAGTTAAAGTCAATCATTCAGAGTTACCCAGAGTGAAGTGAATTTGGTGTACCATGAATGATTTGATGTAGCACCCTCGTTCCAAAAAGTGCTCCCTTTGTCGAATTTGTTTTTGCTGATAAGCGCGGCCCACTAAGCGCCCCTATTCTGTTTCAGGGATGACACCGCCACAGTACCTTCCCTCTCAGTATATTTGTTACTTTCATAGTTTCTGTAATCATCACTTTTTGAATAAACATCAGCAACATCAAAATAGAATAAGCGCCCTGGTTTTGATTAAGCGCTCTCCCCAACGGTATTACAAGTAAATAAGCACCTCGGGCGCTGAATCGAATTATTACGGTTATGTATTAGAGAATTCAGATTAAAATTTGCTTGATGCCTTTTGATCACTTTACGTGGTGAGCTCTACACCTTGTTTTCCCAGTCACTGCGACCCACAAACGGAAAAAAATAAATGAAATTTTTAATCAGACGATGCAATCCAGCATTACATAACATTGTGGCAGTTTTACATCTTTCTCAACACGAATCATTCTATGTCTCCTGACATTCTCGTGTTTCTGCTGAAAAATATAGATAGGCATGCATGACACTTTCATGAATTTTGCCAAAGCCAGAAGAGTCAGGATAATCAGCGGGGCTAAGTCCTTTGTAGCAATCAAGCTCTGATATGATAGACTGTTAGTCATCAACTTAATATCGTCTAAATAAATCCCTTCTCTTGTCCTTTCACGTCCCCAGTAGGCACACTATTTACGTCATATTATAAAATATATTTTCCATGTTTTAATTTATACCGTATTATATAATGTGAAAAGGTTATGTAACCCAATCTCCTGGGATAACATGTCTCATTCCACGAGCTGTATTTTTCCCCCAGAAACACCGTTGCCCATGCCATGGAAATGAAGATGACAAGAAAGTGTTCTACATAACTTTGTAAAATCGCACGGAAAAAGAAAAAAAAACCGAACCAAACTAATCATTGTGATTTTAGCGGATAACATAACACAATCTCTTAATGTATTGGATCTGTTTAATACAACACCGTCAAGTGGAAGTATCACTGCAAACTTCACCAAATGCTTTGATTCTCTCTCTTCTAGTTTACACTCTGATAAAGGGGATTAAAAAAGATTGTAATTACTTTCGACACTCGATTAATTGTGCTACCTACCATGGTAAGATGGCTTCAAAATAAGTAGCGAAAGATTTGTCGACTGGTGCTTTAGTTGGTGCTCTTTTTCCACTCCAGTCACTGTGAAGCGTTTGTTTTTGCCAATCGGAAGACGTTTTCATGGAGCTCTGCCACCTGAAGTCTGTCTAGATCTTCCTGTTTATCACACAACAGTTTTTACCGGATGCTGGGTTTGGGTCGAAGACGGAAAACTACTAATCCGTGAAAAGATCGTTGAAATTAATTCTTTAACTCTCATAATGTAGAGTTAAGCGAACCATCTTGGACATAAATATGAGAGAAAAATAGTAATGACAATGATGATGTTAATAATAATAATAATAATCATCATCATCATCATCACAATGATGGTAATAAAACATTCTTAACTAACATGCATTCATCATCTTTGTCGATTTTCACGCTCCAACACAGGGCAGAAACTTACGGAATCCGATGTGACGTAAGCACTTATAATAGTCGTACTCATTAAAGGTCAGGGTCATCTTTTACGCAATACTCAGGGAAAAATTAAAAAAAAGAAAAAACGTGGTTTAAGGGAAAGAGGTACGTGACCAATTAAATTTTTCAGTCTTAAATCTTACGGAGATCCTGCAAATGTTCATATGCTTTTGTAAATTGTTCCTTTCGGCGAGCAGTTTAACGGATCGATATGATAAGGTAAAGTTGCTCGGTAAAAATGAATCCCAGGTAGACCTTGTCTCAGAAAAAGGATTCTTGAAATCTGAGTAAAGTGGATTTGTTGCGTAAATTTTGCAAAAATAAATCAGCGAACGCCTGCAACGAGCAAACCTATGAAATTTTTTTCCTCTCGATTTTGATTTCTCTTTGGCCTAATTTTCTTTTAAATATATTCGAAATTCAAAACGCCATCTTATCCTATAATTATTTCTCAGGCTAAGTCTCTCAATCTTGTCATTATTACAACCTTTAATTGGTAAAACACATGTATTTCAGAGGAGTCCCGTTATCTAAAAGGATTGTGGTTTCTCTATAGTCATATTGCTGCCTCGCTATAAATTGTTTTTATCATAAATACTTGTAATTTTATTTATAGATCAAAAAAGCAATCTGTAACTTGAACTTACGCACCTTTCCATGTTCTCTACGTCTAAGCTACGTCTTTGTCATGTTAATGACCTGATTACTGACCACAAAACGTTAGTCACACTCGGGCAGGCGAAAAAAAATTTCCTAAAGTGCTAGTTTACTTGAATTATCAAAAGTGATACTCCACGTTTTTATCGCCAAATGCTGTTTCGTAACTGGCTGCCTAGCAAGCATTCAAATGATAAGATCACAAGTTTTAAGGGATGCCTTAAAGAGAAGAATTCACACGCTACGGACAAAATAGATTTCGATTGATCTTTTTAGAGCTTCCTACTTCCCATTACGTAAGCACAATTATCTTATAATTTTATTCCAAAGTCTTCCAAACAGGCTATCATGTTGCATTGCACACCAGTAGTACTCATAAATGGAAGTTTAGCTCGTTTCGCAGTAATAGCGTTCGTTTTAGCGAGTTAAGATGACATTCAAGATGGCTGAGCCCTGCGGCCAAGCATACGAAAAATCTCCTCAGTCCGATAGAGGAAATCGTGAAGAACGAGTTAGCAGAGCAATCGTGGCTGCGTTAATCGCAGCGCTTGGTCCAGTCAGCTTCGGATACTGTATCGGATATTCATCGTCTGCTTTGGAAGATTTACAAAACGCGGATAATTCTTCAGTTCTGCGTTTATCCGCAGATCAGGGATCCTGGTTCTCGGTAAGTTGGTTCGTGTTATTTTATAAATCAGCTGAAAAAAAGGAACTTGTAAAACGTAATTCCCCCGGCTTTTCAAAGTTCGAGCCGGCACCATGTGCCATCATGACTACTCGTCAAAATTGTACTGGCTAGATGATTGGGAATCTTTGAATGAGCTCTCGGTTACTTTTCGTTGTAGCAGTTTCTTGAATTACAGACGTCTATGCTAGGATGAAGGCCCAGTAAACCACGTTTGCATCAACTTTAGTGCCTTTTGTAGTAAATTCAATGTTGGAGCACAGTTGCTTCAAACGATCATTCCAGAAGTGATTTTATTTACAGACTTGATTGTCCATTACGTAGCGGCTAAACTTGATCTCATGTTGAGGTGTAAATTCTGAACTGAACAAAAGAAATCTTAGCACGAACTCAAAATTTAACAATTATTAGCCGTAGAGAAGGTAAATAGGGGAAAAACTAATTTACTTTTGGAAAATACTCAATCGGAAATATGAAAATCTCGCGCGCAGAAAAAAGACTGGACAAAGTTCTACGACGTGGCGCTTTCTTAGGGACAACTTTGACCTCTGGATGAACTTATTTGGCTGTTTCAGTATAGGACCATGCTATGAAACGTAAGGTTTTAGAACTTGCTCACACTGTAAAATTAAGTGAAATCTGAATGTTTCCTCTAAAAAAATTTAGTTTGCAAGGTAAACAATTTCATCATAACGAACCCTAAAACGAAAGTTTGTTGTCATTTTGTGTTGTTAGATAAAGACATCTCGTTTGTTGATGAAATCTTTCCTCTCCGGAAAGCCAAGTGAAACAGGAAGCCGTTTTGTTTTTCTCTTTGGCTGCCAGGAGGTGAAAATAGTTCTTGGCCTCCGAGCTAACCAATCAGCGCGCGCGAAAAGCTATAACCACATGTGTGGGGTATAAACTTGTTATCTTTAAAAGCATCCTACTTGTATCGAACGTACCATTGCAAGCCTGTGGACGCTCACAGCATTCCCAGCCTCTTGTATCTCCTATTGTATCTCCTATTGAGCCAATATTCTGAAAATTGAATTATGTAAACGGAATCACAGTTTCAGTGGTTGCCACTCCTTGGATGATTTTTTCATTCAAAGATTTGTTAGTAGTCAGCAGAATGTATGATCTTTCGTAAAATTCGAAGAACTCTAATTTATACATTCTTAGCCTGTTTCATACGATTAGTAAAACGCAACGCCGGACTGAAAAATCAAAGGAAAGCAAGGGTGAGGTCAAGTGAAATAGAGAGCTGACTACTCACAGTTCAACACATGAGCTTGTTATCCTATTCATGAGGACAGAGCTGAATAACGTATACGCATGCATTAGGTTTTGCCGCGGAAACACGGACTTTGAGTCGTTCGCATGGTTGATTTTCTATTCTGTTGCTTCGAGGTGTCGTTTTCCTTGATTCTTTTCTTTTACAGAACAGCCTTCAAAAACTTGGTACACCCCCTAAAAAATTTAAAATATTAATTTTCTCCTTGAAACCTCTGGAAATAGGAAAGTGCCTTCGACAAAAACAGAGTTCCTCGGTTTTAAAAGTCAACCCTTATTATTTTCCGCTAATTTCGCTAAATTTTAGACTTAGAACACTTGAGCCCGCGTTGTCGACCGCATACTTTCTGACGTAGCTTTTCGTTATTCAGCTATGTCATTCATGAGCTTTTCTGAATCAGTCAAAAAATTATAATACAGTGAGTGCCGACATTTTAGTTAAAAGAGGATTTTGACTCCAGATCTCAAATTCCACCAGTGCCACCTTTGAACAGACTAAGCGGAATGAAACTTATGTGGAGCACCTGTAGCTTCGAAGTTAAGGTTATATAAACTGTTAAGTTGAACCAAGCATAGAAAATCAATAACACGATTATAATTCAGCAAAGTGTTGCCAACAATTACTTCAACCACAATTCTAATCTTTTTTTTTTCTTGTTTTTAGTCTCTGATCACCGTTGGCGCTATTTTTGGCAGTTTAGTCGCTGGATGGGCGATTGACAAGCTTGGTCGAAAGGTTACTATAATGTCCTGTGTAGTACCTTTTGTTCTGGGTTGGCTCCTCATCAGCTTTGCTCAAAATGTTGCCATGCTCTACATCGGCCGAATAATTTCAGGTTTAGCCTGTGGTGCGATCTCGTTGGCCACCCCGGTAGGTATCATCCTGAGCCTCGCTCACGGTTAGCAGCGGCGTGTGAAAAAGATCATGCGCAAAAAACGACAAGGATCACGCGAAAAGATATCATTTTGTAGGCTTACGCGCTCTTTTGCTCATCTTTACTAGCCGTGGACTTGGTCCTCCCGAACGGAGCCCGGTGCGATAATCATTAGGCTATCACAGTTTTTCCACTGCCTAGTGTCATGGGGGGAGTTAGGGCCGCAGATATTAGGCTACGTTCGCACTTGGTACCCGAACATTGGTGCCATGGGCACCGGCACTGGTGCTGTGTTCAGAGTCTGGGTACCCTATAAAACAGGGCCGGTTTAGTGCCCGAACACAAAGTCAAGTTGCACGGTGCCCGAATTCTGGCGTGGGTTCTTGAAAAAAAGGTATGTTCACATTATTGCCCATCAAGAATCGTACTCGGGCACCGTGCTCGAACACCAAGTGTGAACGCAGCCTTAAACGTTCCTACTTTGAAGCCAGAGGTTGCAAAAAATATCTGATATTTAGCCTGAAATCGCTGAACTACCCTTTTGGGAAAATCGTGACGGTCATACTACCCTTGCTTGTAATACTTTGACCACCGGATGAAGTTGGACAACTTCGTTTCTTCCTTATATCAGAATAAATTTTCTTTTCAATTTTTAGGTTTACATCTCAGAAATCGCCCCACCTCGTCTGCGAGGCACACTAGGCACGTTTAACCAAATGGGAATTGTATCGGGCATCTTGCTGTCTTTCATAACGGGCCACGCCCTCAACTGGAATTGGTGCGCCATAATAGGAATAGGGTTCCCAGCCTGTTTATTGATATTGATGTTTTTTATGCCGGAAACTGTCTACTGGCTGTTGGCTCGTGGAAAAGAGGGACACGCCTACATGACAGCAAGATGGCTTCGAGGACCGAAAGCCGACGTGGGGAAGGAAATTATGGAAATAAAAGATAGCTTAGGTAGGAACACTTTTCCTGGCAAATTAAAATAAAGTCTGAGGCTCGATTCCTCGTGTGGACTCAGAATTTTCTCTTTGTCCCACCATCGAGACAGGGCGAAAAACACCTTTCTCCAAAGTAAAGCTCTCTACAAATTCTTTTTGGATGCTTTGTGATTTTATCTTCTTTTCAGATCTCACGCATTCTTTCATTCATTCATTCATTCATTCATTTTTTATGCCACCAGAAAAGATGGAAAGGATGTCAATCCAGGAATTTGTCAAACCCAGTCTTCTACGTCCGTTCGCAATCAGCTTGACCCTTCACTTCTTCCAACAGAGCACTGGTATCAACGCAGTCATGTTCTACTGTGCCACCATCTTCCATAAGGCCGGATTCCAAGACAAAAGCACTATGGTACCGATTTTAGTAGGCATCATACAGGTCGTTGCAGCCGCTGTCTCTGTTGTTATGATTGGTCGAGTGGGAAGGCGTTTCCTGCTTATCGTGGGTGGGGTCGGAATGGGCATCAGTCTTTTCAGCCTGGGGTCTTATTTCTACATCTCAGTAAACTCTCCTGTTACTTACTACGACTTTGATCTTTCGTGGGTGGCTGTCACCAGTGTTGCCGTATACATTGTCGCATTTGGTATGACGTGGGGTCCCTGTGCCTGGCTCATAATGAGTGAGATATTTCCAGTGAAGGCTAGGGGAACAGCCAGCGGCTTTGCAACCCTATTAAACTGGACTTGCGCTTTTACAATTACAAAGACATTTCCGTTCTTTATCGATACACTCACAGCAGCGGGAACTTTCTGGTTATATGGAAGTCAGGCGATCCTGGCCGTAATATTTGTATACGTTTGCGTTCCAGAAACGGAGGGAAAATCCCTTGAGGAGATTCAAAGGTACTTCGAGGGTATAGAGAAAAAAGAGAAGGAAATACGAGAAACCTACGTGTGAGTCCGGAAACGCAGGACTAAAAGCTATGCGTTCGTGGGCTTTTCGATTGAGAGTGTTATAAAAGCATAAAATCACCACAGCCAATCAGAATTAGGATCGGCTTTACAGGAAACTAATGAAAATACTTGAAACAAGCTCAATTGCAGTGAAGCAGTTGACTTTACATCTGATTGGTCGAGAGAACGGCGTGAGTTCTCGACCAGTCACAGAGCACGGGAAAGCAAAAGGATAACTTTTGAAACTCAGTTTAAATTTCATTTGCAGTTAAAAACTTGAGTTCCTTCTTGAGGAAATTAGGTTGGCTGTTGGTTGGTAGTTAATAATTTAAAGCAATAGAATAGCCCTCTAGAAAATTCTGTTAAAAAAGAGGAAAGGAGTTGTCATCAGGTAACATTAAACTTTAGACTCCCATGATCTGATTATTTCTCCCCTCTAGCTAATACACATTCCCTTGTAAATTAGCAACGAGAATTTGGTATTTAGTAAAATGAAACGAAATCGTCGATCCGGAAAAGAGCAGAATTTATAATCAAAAGGACGATCAATTGTCTCCGAGATTTAAAAACGCCTTTTACTTCGTAAAAGAATAAAAAAGTTAAAAGACAAATTAGACATGCGAGCATACCGTATTTATTCGATTGAACGCCCGACCTCGAATAAGTATCCACCTCGAATAAGCGCCCACCCTGAAGGTAGAAAAAGTTAGTAAGCGCCCAGCCTCGAATAGGCGCCCACACCCCCACCACCCCACCCCCAAAAGTACTTTTTAAGCGCCCACTCAAATAAGCGTCCACCCCCCTCCCCCCCCAAAAATAATGAAGTGCATAAGAGGAATACGGGTATTCGTTATTATGGTATTTCTTTAATGGGTTACAATTTCTAGTTTCATTTCAAAATTTTGGAAAAATTTTATGAGTATGTCGGAATTTTTCTCAAAGTTTTAACTGAAATGTCCATGTGGGCGGAAAGTCCTTCAGTCGCCAAAAAAAATAACAGGTGAAAATAAGCGCCCACCTCGAATAAGCGCCCTCCCTGAAAGTCCAAATTTTAAATAAGCGCCCAGAGCGCTTCATCAAATAAATACGGCATATCCTCAAAAACGCAAAACGTGCGGAGGAATGCAAAAGAAATCGCGCCTTGTTTTGCTTACTACCGCCATGGAGGCCACACCGACAATCCTATTCATTTAGACATAAGGAACTATCCTTTCAGGGATAAAGGAGCACGTTTCTAAAGAAACTGTGTTGCTGCGTCGATGGGAACAACAATGTAGTTTGGGTTTTGTCAACTGAGTTGATAATAGGACAATCACATGACTTTTGGAGGTTTATTCGTGGCCGGAGTAACATCATTTGAGTCTGAGCGGAGCGAGGGTGCAAATGATGCCGCGAAGAACACAAATAAACTATTTGCCCGACAAAAGTCATGTGATTATCATTATTATCGATACACAAGGCCAAATCGTACAAATTAATTTAATAAAATATATATCAGGGCGGCAAATGGTATTTACAGCCCGCACTTTGCTGTTTGGCCCGCGAAAAGGAGCGTTTTAGAGGGCAGTTTGTCATTTGGCCACCGTAAAGAGTTTCAAGGCAGACACGTTTCGAGGGCTAACGCTCGAACGTCAGCCTTGAAACTCTTTATGATGGCTAGTTTACATTATCAACTTAGTTGATAAGACCCTAAATATCCTCTTAAGGAGCCATAGTCTTGTCTTGTGAAGTCTTGTGATACAACGCGTGCGCACCGCGTCGACGTGTGGTCTACGGTACTGACAACTAAGGCATGACGCAAAGGGGAAGGGATTAAATGAGAGAGAGTGGCATGTCTCCATTTCATTACATTACAGTAAGTTTTCGTAAAAAAAATTGTTACTCCCAAACAGCGATAGACCATATTTAAACCATATAGCAACACATTCCGTTGTGATGACGTGTTCTGCGCTCTTCTACCCAAGTGAAAGCTCCAGCCATTTTGCATTTTAGTTGTCTAATGAAAGATTTCTGTTTCGAACTGGGGATTAGAGTTTGGACTCATTTTGGCGCAAAACATAGCCAAAAATTACCAAAACATCTTCACATAGTGCCCTTTAGAGGGCGGATCTAGACTTTGAGGGCGGGGGGGAGGTGTGTCCTTCCCCAAGATCCGACACTGCTCTTATTTCTCATGCAGATTCACACAATCCCAACACGGGAGAAAAATCCCATGGTAATTTGGTAATATCAACTAAGCCGAAATTAGTGCTCTAACGAAGGGCTAAGGCTCGAAACATCAGCTTCTTAACTTTTTACGGTTGTCGATTTACTATTTCAACTAAGATACGATGAATATATGAAATTCATATATTTTGAACTGCAGTTATAGATACGTATGATGCACGATCCTCGCAGTAGAGAGCGCTATTTATGCAATAGCGAAAATTAGACCTGAAAAAAAAATCAGGCCTGTACGGGATTCGAACCACTGACCTCTGCGATACTAGTGCAGCGCTCTACCAATTGAGCTAACAAGCCAACTGGGATTCGTAATAATCATCACGGGTTTATTACGAATCAACTTAACGGCCTGCCCCCAGTTGGCTTGTTAGCTCAATTGGTAGAGCGCTGCACTAGTATCGCAGATGTCAGTGGTTCGAATCCCGTACAGGCCTGAGTTTTTTTTCAGGTCTGATTTTCGCTATTGCATAAATAGCGCTCTCTACTGCGAGGATCGTGCATCATACGTATTTCAACTTAGTTGATATTACCAGTAGCACCACAGTTTCTTTAGAAATTACCCCCTTTATTGAAAAATCACATGGCTTGTGTTGTCTTTGAAATTACGTCATGGACTCAGTCACATGTTTTCGCTCGCCTTTACCCCTCTCGTGGGTTCGATAATTGCACAACTCTACAGCTCATTAAGCTAGCTTAATCGCAAGTTTCTCCATATCTGAGGGATTAGCGTCGAACAAAGAATCCAACATGGCTGAGCGTGAAAAAGAATTTACGACGTCGATTCAGTCCAACGAAATGGTACCGAACGACAGAGTTGGTAGAACAATTCTTGCCACTTTTATTGCAGCTCTTGGCCCGTTGTCGTTTGGATACTGTCTGGCATACTCATCGTCTGCTTTGGAAGATTTAGTGGACCACGGCGGTAGTGCTTCTGCTTTTAAATTAACCAGCGGTCAAGGATCATGGTTTTCTGTAAGTTGAACTGTGTATGTTTGGCGTCATCTTTAGTAGGCAAACAGCGTGAGCTCATGGTAAAAACTTGTTTAGCAGAAAGTTTTACCGTTTTGGATCGAGAAGGAAAAATAACGAGACCGCAATTAGATCATCTAATATCGTTGAATCTCGACAGTTAGATACGTTAGTGGATATAAGGCAATCATCGATCGAAATTTTTCTTTCATTAAAATTTAACAACGATTGAAATTTAGAGAGAGAGTTGTGATCGATGAAATTTTCAAACACGTATTGACAAAAAAGTGTCACGAGAACGCCCCGAGCAAGTTTTCCCCTGGAGAACATGTCATATGCTTCTAATTTGCTTTCTTTTGAGTATGTTATAATAGAAAAGCTGACCTTTGCTCTTTGTAGGGTTTCGATCAGTCACAACCCCTTCAGTCCAGAAAAAGTTTTTAGTTTTAGATCAAATGAGACACATTTCAATGTGAGGATGTATTGCAAGTAATTTAATGATCCATGTAAGTGAGCTGCTATTTAAAATTGCTTATTTTCTAACCCTCTCACTTCCTAGGTCAAAATATCAATTCTTTGAATTTTACTCCATACATTACTTATGATTTTGGTTGGGAGAATTTGGGGAAAGAGTTCCATCTAACCCCATACATTAATTATGCATTCATTTCGTAAAGACTAAATAGAAAGGTTTCTTTGCAACACTCTATGCATACATATGCATAATTAATATATGGGGTTACATAGAACTCTTGCCGAATTTGGTTTGTTGTTTCCATTTTCTTCTCATCACATGAATATGATGAGGAGAATTGGAAGGAGAGATTTCATTTGGGTCACTCTGTGGGGTGAAATGTTTAATTGCTGCTCACCATGGAGGTTCATCTGTTTCCTTGATCCTGATGTTGTCTTTTTGTATCTACAGTCCCTGGTCACAATTGGAGCCATTTTCGGAAGTCCCTTGGGTGGATGGGCAATCGATAAGTTTGGTCGTAAGAGTACTATCATGTTGTGCGTCATACCGTTTGTTCTGGGATGGTTGCTCATCAGCTTTGCTCATAATGTCGCCATGCTCTACACTGGTCGGATTATCACAGGAATGGGTTGTGGTGTAATCTCACTTGCTGTTCCAGTAAGGTTATCAGTTTCTTTCCATGTGCCATCTTTAATTCTTGACCCTTTGACTTTTGAGGGAGACCAACATTTTAGTACTACTCAAAAAACCAGCTGTGCATCACACAGTATAAGGCCACAAGAGTGAAGGAAATGATCATCAACTAACAAAGCTTCTGATCATTAAACAAATTCTCCTTGTCAGCAGCAGAGAAAATGTATAGAGAACAGTATGGAGAATATACATACTGATCTTAGCGTGTCAAGTGCTGAGTCTCCCACCTACAGATCATAAACTTCTTTGTTATCCCATGTTGCAGCACCAACCTTTAAAATTGTATGCCATAGTTATGCAATAAATGAGGGGAAACACTAGGGGCCAGTTATTAAACAAAATTTAGCTCAATTTAGCTGAACCATTCATCTTATTTCTGTGAACAGTGTTAAGAGGGCTTCTAGTTAACAGAGGAAGGACATTTATTTAATCAAATTAACCTTCTTTTAGAGATATGCCTGAGGCCCACTGATTGTATAGAGGATTCCCTCTGCAAAACTCAGTCATGTTAAAAGATTTGGCCTTTTCGTGCATCACAAATAATATTCGAAACCCTTTCACATACACGCAAAAATCAAGACAATCACTTTCAATTAATATTTTTACTTTTATAGTCTTGACAAGTCTTACGTGACATAAGATGATGTAATGCCTTGTTTTATTTGTTTAAGAACTACAAGTGATGTGTTCTATGACTTTTGTCAATCCATATCAAGTCCATTTCCTGGAAGGGAGGGTACCCCAGCCAAATACACTTCAATTTAAAATTTGTCACTAAATAAGTCTATTTATAAGGCAAGTGGCCCATTAGGCCAGGCATGCTTAACTTGAGACTTGAGACTGGGAGTATTTCCACTCCTCCCTGGATGGGATGCTCATTCATCGCAGGATTACCCCCCCCAGCATTAAATTTGCTGGTACCCATTTGCACCCCTGGGTGAAGAGAGGCACTGTGAGAGTAGTGTCTTGCCCAAGAACACAACACAATGTCCCCGCACAGGGCTCCAACCCAGACCACTCGATCCAGATTCAATAGCACTAACCTTGAGGCCTCCTCGTCTCCCACTTATTACTAAATACTTCCCTAATATTGTTAGGAATGTGTGACAATAGTTTCCTTCCTTCCTTTTTGTAGGTCTACATTGCTGAGATTGCACCTGCACGGTTGCGTGGAACACTTGGCTCTGTCAACCAACTTGCAGTTACACTGGGTCTTTTAACTGCCTATGCAGTAGGTGTGAAGTGTCACTGGAAATGGTTGGCTATTACTGGTGCAGTTCCACCAACAATTCTCATCATTCTGATGTTTACCATGCCAGAGACTCCTCGTTGGTGTCTTGCCAAGAACAAAAGAAAAGAAGCACTGGATTCTTTGCGGTGGTTTCGAGGCCCTAGTGCTGACATTGAAAATGAATGTTTCATCATTGAATCAACTTTAGGTGAGGTTTAAAATATTTCTGCACGTAAGAAAGTTGTTCCAACCTTCATTTATTTTTAGGCTATCCGTTTAATTGCTTTTTGTAGTATGAACTCTTTCACTCACAAGATCTCACAAGTAATCTCTTTACTGTCTTTCCATACAGTTCCTCTGATGTTATTTTGGAGAATTTGGTATTGGATCAACTAATAATGCCCAATTGATTATTTTCTTAATTCTCGTCACTTGTTTGTTGATATTGTATTGATATTGTAATGAGAAATTCTGTCTTGGTCCCTCATGGGGGTTAAAAGGGGTTAAGGAGGTTTCTTAGAGGGCTACATTGGGAGCTTCATTGTTGATGTGTGGCTGACAGCATTTCCTAGCTGGTTTTCACCTTAGAATCCGAGTATACATTTTCAAGCTGATCTGACAACACAATGAAAATGAGATCAGAAACTGTCAAAATATCTTTGATTAAAAGAGCTATATAATTAAATTATGGTACCCCTGATTTTACTAACGCAATCAAGTATAGAATGTCTTGTGAAAGGCTACTCAAGCTTCTTTTTGCAAAAGATGCATACTTCTATACTAACAAGCCTACTTGTATAATCATTTTTTTGACAGAGCGGCAAGAGACGTTAAAGTTGCAAGACTGGCTGTCACCTGTGATAGCAAAACCTTTGATAATTAGTCTTGGGTTAATGGTGTTTCAACAATTTTGTGGAGTCAATGCAGTTCTCTTTAATGCTGCCCACATCTTTGCAGTGGCAGGATTTAAAGATGGAAAGCTTGTCTCCATTGCTGTAGGCTTGGTGCAGTTTGTTGGTACAGCTTTAGCATGTTTAATTATGGACAAAGCAGGGCGGCGTATCCTTCTCTTAACAACAGCAATTGGAATGTGTGTGTCTCTGGCAGCACTTGGTGTATATTTTGAGATCTACATCCCTCCAGAAGGTGAAGGCTCAGCAAGTGAAACAGTTTCCTTGCTTGGTTCAATAAGTCACTCTGTTCCAGCCAAGAAGATTTCCTGGTTATCTATTTTGTGTATTGTTCTGTTCAACTTGATGTTTGCCCTAGCATGGGGGCCTGTTCCATGGCTTGTGATGTCAGAAATATTTCCCCTGCGAGCGCGTGGTCCAGCCAGCAGCTTTGCGACTATGGCCAACTGGACATTGGCATTTGTTGTTACAAAAACATTCCAGTCTATGGTTGTTGCTCTCACCAACCAAGGTGTATACTGGTTTTATGCAGGATTCTGTTTTGTTTCATTCATTTTTGTTTTTCTTCTGATGCCGGAGACAAAGGGTAAAACATTGGAAGAAATAGAAGCTATGTTTGACAAGAAAAATTCAGAATATGAACGGCTTCACTAACAAGTCAAGACATGGAACAGCTGTAATATTCTTCAAACCCTCATAATGTGATTTGTTTTTTCTTCTTTCTAGCTGTCATTGATTCCTTGTTCCTAGGGGGAAAAAAGAAACATTTTTTTATGATTTATTATCCAACACACCAAATTGTTTTTTCAGTGCAGGCGATTTTCATGGATGACAGTGCATGACAGAAGTATATAAATATTTTCTTCGATAAATGATGAAATTTCATGCCATCTTACTGCTTTTCTTTGTTCGATTTATGTGATAAACTTGGATCAATATTCATGAGCCATTTTGACTCCTTGTTGTCACAAAATTAATCAAAACTGTCTTCCAGTTTTTTTATAACATAAATTCAATTCATCACTTGCGTGATGCGAGAAAACCCGACTAACTGGTTGTCTGGAGTACAAATACTATGTGTGATATTTGTACTCGTCTCAGGCATTGTTTGTACTCTATGGAGTGTAGTTGGATAATAAATATGCATATTGATGTTAGGGTGCAAAGGGTGTTAAGTCTTGTCAAAACACTCTAAATAAGCCAAAAGTTTTCTTGAAACCTCTAAATAACAGGCAATTTATCTATCTGGGCTTACATGCAGCTGAATGATGTATAACAAATAATAAATGTACCATAAATAATTATAATAATTTATTATATTATAATAAATTTATTTATTATTATTTTTATAATATTTCATACTTTACACCAAGCAGATGAATGATGCATTGAATTTGAATTTATTTCATTATTATTTGAGGGTAAAGGTTCAAAATAGTTTAACATTACAATAGACATATTGTTCCTTCTTCATACTATTTGAGGAAGAATCAAAGACAAAAATGAAATGACAGAAGAAATGCCCAATTTGGTCATTTTGAAGCGTTACCCATGGAAAGACTTAATTTTGGCATTTCTGCTCATCTTCTCCTTGACTGCATTCTGGTTTGGTTTTATTGTTAGTGGAAAAAATTTACTTGCTGTTTGTAATAGATGCTTTGAGGAATATTTTTGCAACATCAATAATGTAATAATTGATCTCTGTTCAGGGCAATTACTGGTGATAGATACACCTATGTTCTAGGTCAGTGAGGGGCCCCTGTGAATATTTTGCTATTAAATTATAAGAAGAGAGCATATTATCATTATTTTTATTACTATTATGTCACAGAAAAATCAACTGAATGCTACATTCTAATCAGGCAGCACAGGGTGAAAACCGTAATGAGCCATGGAGTAAAAAATAAATGTACATTAACTAATCCTAAAAAGCTTTTCCGTTCTGTTTACGGTCCTCCTTCAAACAGGAACTCAAACTGCCACCTTGAAAGTCCGGGTAATATTCAGCGTGCCCGAGAGCACTGCCCTCTGCATCTTTCGCAGTACGTCTGTGCTTCTGCCTCCCACCAGCTCACGCATCATGACATCCAGCTCCCGTGATCACCCCCCGGGGGCATTCATAATGATGTTATATTGCTTCACCTCGTAGCCTGGGAACCGCTGCCTTAGTTCCCAGCGAAGGGGTCCGTACTTCAGTGTCTTCTCTTCATCCTTTCTTTTCCGATTGTTAACCCACGGGCAGCTCATTTCCAGCGTCACGACTCTCTTGCAAATATGATTTACAATGCGTGCATCCACCCTATTGCATCTGACCTCTTGTTGATCAGCATATATAGGGACATCTCAATAAGCTTTAACATTCTCTGACTCATACACGGGCTTCGGCTTGTCGCGTGAGTACCAGGGGAGTATCTCGTCTATAAATCCCTCATCATACAACAGTTCGTGAAACAGTACCTTCAGTGCTGCATCGTGTCTAGAGAGGTACTTGCTCTGGGCCAGCGCACTGCATCCTGACAAGATATGAGACACACTCTCTGGAGCCTTGCCGCATAATCTGCACCTCACCTCGCCTTCCCCGCTTGTGTGGGTCTTCTGACTCGTGTATACTCGCGTTGGCAATAGCTGCTCGTATAACTTATAACTCGATGAGTCCAGCAGTTGTGTGTGATGGGCAGTTCTTCCACTCTGTGAGCCACCAGAAACACCCACCGGCACTCAAACTCTCATCCTCCAGCCTGGTAGTCACTAGACGCCCTTGACATCGTTGGTTTCTGATCTCATCCTCTAACTTCTCAATTTGGCACCTCCGCACCTCTTTCTTGATCCCTTGCGCGTGTTCCAAATCCAACTCCAGCCCCAACTCCTCCGCGCACTTAGCCGCTTCTTTAAAAATGAACCTACGCCCCATCCTTGCCGCTTGCTCTTCAAACTCCCGTACCATTCCCAGTACACGATGTTCATTACCATGGAGTCTGACTGCACCCTTGATTTTTGTGGCTTTGTACTCCATTTCAATAGAGCGCAGTCCCCGCCCTCCTTTACATCTTGTCATATACAGCAACGCATTCCTTGATTTTTGTGGCTTTGTACTCCATTTCAACAGAGCGCAATCCCCGCCCTCCTTTAGTTCTTGGCATATACAACAATGCATTCGAACTACATGGGTGTTTACCCCCACTCTCGACAACAATCTTGCGCGCTTCCCCATCGATCTGCTTCTGAAGTTTCATCACCGGCCACTGTTGTGTCCACATAAGATATCCAAGAACAGGCAATGCAAACTGATTTGACGCTACCACCCGATTATAATCGGACAAGGAACTTGTCCAAATAACCGACAATCGTCTGAGATACTCTCTTGCTGCACACTCAGCAGGACCAACTTATCCTCCTGCCTAACACTCTCAAGTACTCCAAGGAACTTGTACCGCTCACCATCATCAAGACATGGTATTCTAGTCGACTCCACAACTCTCCCCCCTGAGACTGCAGTCACTTGTACCCCCCTTTTCACATGGGCCACCGCACACTTCTTTAGGTTCCACTGAAGCCCCACATCCTCCATAGATGACTTAACCATCTTCATAACCCGTTCAAGCTTACTCTTCGATGCAGCGAAGATCTTGATATCATCAATATACAAGAGTCCCGTAACCTTGCTGTTAATAGGTTTGGACATCCTGTATCCTTCAGCGGCTCTGATCTTCCATGCCACTGGGTTCAAGCATACGGTGAACAGCCTCGGGCACATTGCATCCCCCTGTGGTAACCCTCTGTTGAACTTAATCCTTTCGGAGGTCTGTCTCCCTTCCCTTGTGATCGCCACTACCTTTGTGTTCCAACTCTTACACAGTTTAGCAATGACTTTACACAACCATGTGGGAAACCTGTGTAACGTCATCACCCCATTCAACCAACTATGATCTACAGAATCGTACGCCTTTTTAACATCAATCCAGGCCACGCTTAAATTCCGCCTACTCCTATGACAATCCAACGCAACTGTTCGGTCGATCAATAAGTTGTCTGTTGTTCCACTGCATCCTGCACGTGCCACCCTCTGCGCACCCTCCATGAGATCGTTCTCCTCAAGATGCTGGTTTGTTGTGACAAGCAGACACGAAGTGAACCACTTATAAAGCGTGTTTAGACATGTGATGGGTCGTTGGTTGTCGCTGGTAAACTCTCCGGGTTTTGGGATTAACGTTGTCTTTCCTTCACAAAACCATGCTGAATACTCTTCCTCATACTCGGAGATCACACGGAATGACGAAATAACACCCTCATGCAGCGCTTAGGCACGTTTCCACTAAAAATTGGCGATACGATCCGGTCCAGGTGCGCTCCAATTCTTCTTCCGGGCTAAAACGTTTACAGCCTCATCATTTTATTTATTATTATTATTGTTTTTATTATTATTATTATTATTATTATTATTATTATTATTATTATAATAATTATTATTATTATTATTAACAATAACGAGTGTTCATGAACAGCTGCTAAAAAAAATATAAGAGAAAAATAATGAATAAAAAATATTATTGTATGACTCTTATTGCCTTGTGCCTGAAATCCCTTAGAAAACGAGAGTGAAAGCTGTAGAGCTAGGATGGATTGTAGGCATTTATAGATCATGCTAGCATAGTTTTTGGCATAATTGGAACAAACTGGCATAATTTCTGCCAAGTAGCAATGCTAGCATAATTTGCGCATTTTGATAATTATCAGATCATTTTTGATGCCATTATTTGATAATTTTTTGTCTCTAGTCCCAAGCACTTGGTGACCTTAATCGATATCTAAAGTTTTAGTTAAACTAGCAGCATTTGTAGTTCACTGTGAAGCACTGAGCCCGGGTCTAACCTGAACCACATGTTTATTTGAAATTAATTGTGGATTTGTTGCGTTTCTTTCCTGTAAATGAACGGCTTCTAGTTAAAAAAATATATATTTTGGACTTATTTGCAATTTTTCAAAGAGCATAATTTAAAAAAACGGTGGCATAATTTAGAAAAAAGAGCATAATGCTAGCATAATTTGGCCAAAAAAAAAAAAAAGCAATGCTACTATCATAATATGTCACATTTACTAGCATAATCTATAAATGCCTGATGAACTGACGTGACTGGGCCAGTCTAGAAAAAACCGACCAGTCCAGCACTCGCATGGTTTTGTCGCAAAAACTTAAGGGTAAAACAAAAAGAGTAAACAAAGTTGCATTTTTCAATGAATTATTAAGTTTCTTGTTTTGACTAGTAACATTTTGGAATAGCCGATTTACTGTGGTGTTTTTTCCGTTGACGTCATGGACCCAGTAATCCATGCGACCTCACTCGCTTCGCGTGTCCTTACGCCCGTCCCATAAGGGTTCCACCCCGGGGCGGGTACTCCCTTCTAAGGGCTTAATGGGGACGTTCGGCCAGCCTGGGTATGTTTATCGAGATTTTTGTCTTAAACAGGGTATCGAATTTATCATTTTTTGTCTTAATCAGGGTATCGATTTATCAATTTTTGTCTTTAACAGGATATCTTTTCTTGGAAGATAAACAGCAAAATTTTTACAAGCTCTAATTTTAATCAATATTGAATTCCGTTGATTTTGGCATTGATACCAGGCACATTAAATGTCTTAAACAGGGTATCAAAAATCGGAATTCTGTCTTAAACAGGGTAGGAAAATCAGCGATGTTTGTCTTAAACAGGGTCAGGGTATGAAGGGCCGCGCCGCACCTCCCTACCCAGGAATATATCGAGTACCCCCCCGGGGTTCCACAAGTACATTGTAGGATTCTCCGACTCCATAAGCTGGCTTTCTTGCTTGTTTCACCATAAATCGAGGAATTAGCATCGGTCGAAGTATCCAACATCATGGCTGAGCGTGAAAAAGAATTTTCGACGTCCATTCAGTCCAACGAAATGGTACAGAATGACAGAGTCGGCAGAGCAATCCTTGCTACTCTTATCGCAGCTCTCGGGCCGTTGTCATTTGGATACTGTATGGGATATTCATCGTCCGCTTTGGAAGATTTACAAAACGCTGAAAATTCTTCAGGTGTACGTTTATCTGTAGATCAGGGATCCTGGTTTTCGGTAAGTTCGATCATGTTTTTTTTTTGTAAATCAGGTTTCATCGTTACTGGGCAAACACCGTGAGCTTGTCGGCTAAAAACTTGTTAAACTGAAAGTTTCACCGTTTTGCGTCAAGAATGAAAAAAGTCATCATCGCAATTACCTAATGTCTTTGAATCTCGTTAGTTATATAAGTTAGTGGATAACGTAATCATCGATCGAAATTTTTTTTCGTAAAAACTGAGTATTAGAGCCTGTGTTGTGATTAATAAAATGTGTCGGAACACTCCCTTGCGAATTTCCCTCAGTAGAACATGTCGTGTGCTCTTATGGGCCTTCTTCTGAATCCGTTATAACAGAAGACCGGACCTTTGCTGTTTGCATAGTTTCGATCAGTCACAACTCTTTACCCAGACGAAGTTTTTTAGTCGTGGATCAAATGAGACTATTTATATTTTAATGTGTGGATGTTTCCTAATAATTAAATAATCCCGTAAGTGAGCTGCTATTTCAAAATTGCGTATTTTCTGAAATTTCTTTTAACCCTCTCACTCCCCTAGATAAAAATATCAATTCCCTGAATTGTACTCCATACGTTGCTAATGATTTTGGCTGGGAGAATTTGGTTTGTTATTTCTATTTTCTTCTCGTCACATGAATATGAAGAGGAGAATTGTTAACTGCTGCTGACCAGTGGGGTTCAGCTATTCCCTTATTTTTTATAATTCTTGTTCTGTTCTTTTTGTATCTGCAGTCCCTGGTCACAATTGGAGCCATTTTTGGAAGTCCCTTGGGTGGATGGGCAATTGATAAGTTTGGGCGCAAGAGTACCATTATGTTGTGCGTCATACCGTTTGTTCTGGGATGGTTGCTCATCAGCTTTGCTCATGATGTCGCCATGCTCTACACTGGTTGGATTATCACAGGAATGGGTTGTGGTGTAATCTCACTTGCTGTTCCAGTAAGTTTATAAGTTTCTTTCCATGTGCTGTCGTTAATTCTTGACCCTTTGACTTTTGAGGGAGACCAACATCTTAGTACTACTCACAACACCAGCCATGCATCACACAGTATAAGGTCACAAGAGTGAAGGAAATGATCATCAACTAACAAACCTCCTGATCATTAAACAAACTCTCCTTGTCAGTAGCAGAGAAAATGCATAGAAAACAGTATGGAGAATATGCATACTGATGTTAGGGTTAAAAGGGTCAAGTCTCACACCTGCGGATCATAAACTCCTCTGTTATCCCATGTCCTAGTGCCAACCATTAAAATTTTATACCATAGTTCTCCATAAATGAGAGGAAACACCAAGGGCTAGTCAATATGTAAACTAAGTTTAGCCATTGTTTAACAAACCTGCGTCCTAAACAATCCTCAATCAGGCTGAACCTTTTATCTGATCATTTATTTTTGTGAACAGTGGCCAGATGGCTGAGAGAGCTGATAATGGAAGAACATTTATTTAATCAAATCAACCTTCTTATAGAGATAAGCCTGAGGCCCACTGATTGCGCAGAACAGTGGTTTGGGTTAGACCTTGTATAAATAACCTGCCCTAACAGTCTCAGAAACTTCAATCAGTGACAAAATTGTCTAAACATTACCAATGAAATCACAATATACTGGAATAGCATAACGTTTTATTCTTGATACCCATACTTTCATTCCTTTCCCAAGAGATGATGTTGGTTATTGAATGAGGGAAAAGAAGGTAAGTTATCCCAGCGCAATGCACTTCGATTTGAAATTTGTCATGAAATACTTCCCTGATATTGTTACGATTGTGTGAAAATAGTTTCCTCCAATCTTTCTTTTGGTAGGTCTACATTGCTGAGGTTGTGCCAGCACAGTTACGTGGAACACTTGGCTCTGTCAATCAACTTGCAGTTACGCTGGGCCTTTTAATCGTTTATGCTGTAGGTGTGAAGTGTCACTGGAAATGGTTGGCTATTACTGGCGCAGTTCCACCAACAATTCTCATCATTCTGATGTTTACCATGCCAGAGACTCCTCGGTGGTGTCTGGCCAAGAACAAAAGAAGAGAAGCACTGGATTCTTTGCTGTGGTTTCGAGGCCCTAATGCTGACACTGAACATGAATGTTTCGTTATTGAATCAACTTTAGGTGAGGTTTAAATGTTAATTCAGTTTCTGCAAATGAGAAAAAAGGGGTTAAGTCTGTTTATGAGCCTAATTAGGCTGGCGCTTACCTCTGGTTTCCATAGCATGAAGCGAGAAGGAGTATTTCTACCCTCCCTGGATGGGATGCTAGTCCATTGCAGAGTTACCACCCCCCCCCCCCTCACCATTAAATTCTCTGGTACCCATTTAAACACAACACCGCGGAAATACGTTTTCATGACGTCACAGTAACTGGTCAGCGGTCATCAACTTTAGGCTGCCAAGCGCTTCCATATGTTTGTAAACTGAGTTTGATGAAGACATCGGCCTTGTGCATGGTTTTAAGTTGGAAAATATGCATTTCATTATTCAGCTCTGTCATTTCCGTGGTGTCTTTAAACATCAGGGTGAGGAGAGACATTGTAAGAGTAAAGTGTTCTGCCCAAGAACACAACTCAATGTACCTGGTTGTGGTCACTCATGGGAGTTCAAGTTCAAGTTCATTTATTTGTTTAAGCAAGTTGATTAATTGGCAGCTGTAATAGCTGATGTGGACCTGCTGTCCTAACCCACCCATCCCACCCCAGGGGAGGACATCCATCACACAGTAATCTTGTGTGTGGGAAATTAACGTCTCCTGCCCCAACCTTGCAGGAGACGGGACCTCCATTTATTCGTCCCTATCCGAGAAGACTAGAATATCTAACCATTTCTTGATGTTATAGAAAGGTAGCAAATTCTTCTCAATTATTTTAAGACCTCAAGTGTTGGTCTGGCCGGGGCTCGAACCCTCGAACTCCCGCACTACAGTCCAGCGCTCTATCCAATGAGCTAACGGGAGGCGGTTAAAAAGTTAAGGAAGTTTTCCCAAAGGTTTTACATTAAAGGAATTTTTGTTGATGTGGCTGGCAACCTTTTTCTAACCTTAGAATCAGAGGATACATTTTAGTGGTTTGACAACACAATGAAAATGAGATCAGAAACTGTCACACTTTCACAAAATCCAAAACATTTTTGATAAAAAAGCAATCTGTTTAATTTGAATTCTAGTACCCCTGCTTTCATCAGTGCAATCGGGTATAGAATGTACTCATCAAAAGGCTTCATGAGCCTATTGTTGCTAAAGGTACATATGTTTGTACTAACATGCTATTTGTAATAATTTTTCTTGGATAGAGCGGCAAGAGACGCTAAAGTTACAAGACTGGCTGTCACCAGTGATAGCTAAACCTTTGATAATTAGTCTTGGGTTAATGGTGTTTCAACAATTTTGTGGAGTCAATGCAGTTCTCTTTAATGCTGCCCACATCTTTGCAGAGGCAGGATTTAAAGATGGAAAGCTCGTCTCCATTGCTGTAGGCCTGGTGCAGTTTGTTGGTACAGCTTTAGCTTGTTTAGTCATGGACAAAGCAGGGCGGCGCATTCTCCTCTGGACAACAGCGATTGGAATGTGTGTGTCTTTGGCAGCACTTGGTGTATATTTTGAGATCTACATCCCTCCAGAAGGTGAAGGCTCAGCAAGTGAAACAGTTTCCTTGCTTGGTTCAATAAGTCACTCTGTTCCAGCTAAGAAGATTTCCTGGTTATCTATTTTGTGTATTGTTCTGTTCAACTTGATGTTTGCCCTAGCATGGGGGCCTGTTCCATGGCTTGTGATGTCAGAAATATTTCCCCTGCGAGCCCGTGGTCCGGCCAGCAGCTTTGCAACTCTGGCCAACTGGACATTGGCATTTGTTGTCACAAAAACATATCAATCTATGGTTGATGCTCTTTCTATCCAAGGTGTATACTGGTTTTATGCAGGATTCTGCCTTCTTGCATTCATTTTTGTTCTTGTTCTGATGCCAGAGACAAAGGGTAAAACATTGGAAGAAATAGAAACCATGTTTGACAAGCAAAATACACAATATGAACGGCTTCACTAACAAGTCAAGACATGGAATAGCTATCTCCTTAAAACCCTCTAAACATGAAAATGACCAGGCAATCTACATTGTTCTTGAAAAGGAAAAGCTACCCAGCCAAACAAGTGATGTTAAGAGCATCTAAAATACAGGAAGTGTTTTGTTCTTTAAAGTAACAACATTAATAATAGAAGTAATAATTGATCTTGATGTAGGACCTTCCGTTATAGGTTTGTGAGTCACCCCTTTGGAAATTTTGCTATCAAATAATGAGAAAAGAGCATATGATCATTAATAATATTATATTTAGGAAAGTAAGCCCACAGTCCTCCTTTCGACACACCCTTTCATCAGGGGCGAACCAGAGACTGAACTTGATGATAATTTTCAGATGGACATGGTTTGACATTCTGATCTAAAGTGCCAAAATGGATTTTTTTTTCTTGCACATCTCAAGGGCACAACGCCTTGCTCCAGCCAGGACTAAAACCGGGGTTGTCTGATTAAGAGCCCAGTGCACTGACCACTGGACTACTGGACAAAGCTGTGGCATTGGCATGCCTGTGGCACAGTTGTGCCAAAAGTAGCACCTTGTATTGACACTGCACAGTCATAAGTCCAAATTTTTTCAGCTTGATGGGTTACTACTAACATTTTGTATAATTATAGGGCTACGCTCTGCGAGCTCTGCTATAAATTAACCCTTTCACCATGAGTGACCGAGATGGAATTTCTCCTTACAATATCAAGCAGGCAAGTGGTGAGAAGAAAGCAAAATATCAATTATGGGATAACTGATTGATCCAGTATCAAATTCTCTGAACTAATGTCAAAAGAATTGTATGGCAAAGAGTAAGGAGAATTACTATCGAGATCTCTGGAGTGAAAGGGTTAACCAATAGAACACACAGGATGTTGGGAGAGAATGTTCTTCCAACACCCTAAGTGGCTTTATCATGTAATAGAGCCAGGAAAAAATGTGTTCTGTTGCTATTCTACCTTTTCTAGTTACATGCATGTGCTATAACCTGATAAAGCATTCGCTTGGAAACTGAACTGACTCATCAGGTGATGCCTAACTATGTTCATTTTATTTCACAAATGTAAACAATTCAAGAAGACATTTAAAGCAAACATAGTTCTTAGAATTAAGGTGTGTGATATTTAGTACTTATATACTTCAAAAAAACTTACAAAACTCAGTACACTTGGTATACAGGGGAAAGATCAGATGAATTTGTTTTATTTTTTTTTATTATTATTAATAACTAAGCTAAGCACTTGTTTTGAAGTGTAACAGTTGTGTTCACTCCTTCTTTAAGGACATGACTTGTTCCAATTCTTTTTCCACTTGCCGCAAATAACGATTATTCATGAACAGCAGCTGGAAAAAAAAAAAAAAAAAAAACAGGAAAAAAAATTAATGAATAAAGAATATCATTATATGACCCATACGACCCATGAGTGAGTGAAAGCTGACAATTGCAGAGCTGAGTGGATTGATGAAGAGGAGGTCCAGAAAAAGCTGTCCTGTCCTGTCCTGCACTTGCATGGCTTAGTTGCAAAAACTTAGGGGACAAAAAGGAAAGAGTGAAAAGAAAGTTGTTTCTCTTTAATTGTAAGTTTCTTGTTCTTACTCAAAAAAAAAAGGGGGGGGGGAAGTTACGTTTCTCTTTAATTGTAAGTTTCTTCTTCTGACTAAAAAAAAAAAAAAGTTAAAAGTCACAATCCACATCCCAAGTGACCACATCTTGAATCAAATGGTTACCTACATTTCTCTTTTAAATTCAAGACTTGTGAATTTTAAATATTTCATAATTTAGTTCATCCTGGCTTTGCCTTCTGTCAGCTATCAGAAATCCTGAGTTCGTTTTATTCAAAACACCAGAGGTAAAAACTTTTCCCTTAAATCAAGTAAGCTGACTGTGACCTTTTCATTCGGAATCATACCTGCCCATTTGGTAGAAAGTGATAAATAACTGTTATAACCCTGTCCACTTTGAGGATTGCCTATAAAAAAAATCAAACAAAACAATAAGCTATCACAAAGGTAAAGCATACCATTTCTATTTAATTTAATTTAGTCCATTTTCACAGCATTAAGTTTTGCAGTGGGGAAGGACTAGAAAGGAACATAGGAACCATTCATGCTAGTCCACCCTCCCACCCCAGGGGAGGACATCCATCACACAGTAATCTCGTGTGTGGGAAATTAACGTCTCCTACCCCAACCCTGCGGAGACGGGACCTCCATTTATTTGTCCCTATCCAAGAAGACTAGAACATCTAGTAACCATTTCTTGATGTTAGAGAAAGGTAGCAAATTCTTCTCAATTATTTTAAGACCCTGAGTGTTGGTCCGGCCGGGGCTCGAACCCTTGACCTTCCGCACAACAGTCCAGCGCTCTATCCATTGAGCTAACTGGGAGGCGGTTTCTAGAAATGAAGACAACATTTCAATGAAATTCTTGAGATGAATTATTTATTTGATAAGCACCCAACCTGAAGGTAAGAAAAGTTAATGGTCACCCAGCCCCAAATAGGTACCTATCGAACATCTTCACATTTTTTTTTCATTGTTTTATTGCAAATTAAAATGATTACCTAATAAGGTGAAATTTGATAGGTGCCTGCCCTCAAATAAGTAAGCGTTCAATAAGAGACAAAACAATAACAACAACAAACCTTTATTTCATCTCGAATTTAAAATAGCAAAAAAAATTGCAAATATCTCAGAGAAAATAAAAAAGCTTACACTCAAGATCCATAAAATTAGTAAGTGCCCAGGGTGCACAATCAAATAAGTATTGTAGTTTTTTTATTAGAAATGCTAAACCATCTTGCCTCAGAAGGCTGAAGGATAATTTGGCAGTGTTCCTGAAGGTGTCTGATGACATGGTCCAAAACATTCTCAGCAATGAGGCGATTTTCGTCCTTTTCACAAATGAGAGTGAATCCTGAACTGCAAAGAAAAGGCATTCAACTTAACTCTTTTGTTAACTACTCAGTTCTGTAAAAGAGGTTCTTTATTCACACACACACTAATCCAAGAAATAATCCTATGTGGAACTAACTTCACGAGTTTATATATTCAGTGGCAATTTGCATATAATACGGTTACACTACAATGTACACTAATTAACAAAGATTTCTATTGTGATAAGACGTAACTGGCGGCGTGAATAATGGTGCAAGTGAATTGCTGATTATGCAACATCTTTACAACCCTAAGATCAATATGCATATTCTCCATACTGTTCTCTATACATTTCCTAAGGTGCTGACAAGGAGAATTTGTTTAACAATCACTTAGAACTTCTTTATTAGTTGATGATCATTTCCTTAGTTCTTGTGATCTTAATGTGTGATTCAGGGGTGAAAATGTAAGGAAAAATAGACGCTGGTCACTCTCACAGGATAAAGAGTTCAGCTGAAATAAATGGTTTTCAGGGTTTACTGATTTTCATATTGACCATCCATATAGCCCTTTCAAGAAACCTTTCTGCATTTTTCACAGACTTCACTCAGGAAATTGGTTTCAAAGTAATGCAAAAAAAAAAAGTCAACTGAGGGCCTGGCCGTTATTTTTTCACCTGGAGGGTCAGAGGATTCTGGTTGTGTTGCAACAAAATTTACTTGATCTTCCCATAAGGCTTTGTCAGTACTTATACTTAAAAACCCCTCAGTCTATAGCCTCCCCTTCAAACTCTGTTAGTGACAACTGATCCCTCCTCCACTCCCCCTGAAAATCAAGCAAGCCCCCCAAAATCCTTTAGTGGGAGGGCAGGCTGCTTTTAATTGGTTTTATTGTAATTTAAGTCAGCCACCCTATAAACTCATTTTGTTGACAAAAATGAAACAAAATTCATGGATGTGACTTACTTTGCCAAACCTTTCCAAAGAACAACTTTTTCTGCATTGAAGGGATTTCCTGGTGAAAGCCTACAAACCAGACATCAAATAAAAAGGCATTATGAGAGTAATACATGTAATGCAATTGACTTTAATCATTGCTTTCTTGAACTAACAGTGATTTTCTCTAGATTTACACAGTTTCACAATGTGTTTACTTTCAATTGTTTTGGTGTAAGTGTCTCAAGAGTTTTGTCGCAGATTGTAGCAATTGTATCTAAGGTTGACTTTTAACCTGTTAACTCCCGGAAGTGATTAACATGCAACTTCTCCTTACAATATCCAACAATGATTCAGCAAAATGCAATGAGAATACACAGAGTTATCAGGTAGAAATCGTTATCTTGATCCAACACAAAATTCCTGTGACTTTCTATAACATCAAGAAATCGTTAGATATTTTAGTCTTCTCGGATAGGGACGAATAAATGGAGGTCCCGTCTCCTGCAGGGTTAGGGGCAGGAGACATTAATTTCCCACGCGCGAGATTACCGTGTGATGATGTCCTCCCCTGGGGTGTCATGGATGTCCTCCCCTGGGGTGTGATGGATGTCCTCCCCTGGGGTGGGATGGGTGGGTATAGGATGGGTGGGTTGAGGGCCGCAGGTTAGAAAACTGTAACCGGTTATTGCGCTTCCCTCTTTAAATAAAGTAAAGTAAAGTAAACATGATATAACATTATAATATTGTTGAGGAGAGACGAACTAATTAACAATTATTCCACGAGCGCGTGTTGGATATGAGATGATAGATAGCCAACGAGGCGCGTAGCGCCGAGTTGGCTATAATCATCTCATATCCAACAAGCAAGAGTGGAATAATTGTTTTATTAAAAAAACGCCCCCAAGATATTAGACAAATCTTCTCGACTTTATTTTGTGAAAAAAAACCGGATTTAACAATGTACAGAAATTAGATTATGGTATATTGGCTCATATACCATAATGGCTGAGCCAATAATAAGTCTTGAATTGCATTATCCAATGATCCAGTTTTTAATAATATTATATATTATACATTTACGAATAATTAGACAGGGTAGCCCAGTTCAGCTAACAGCTGGTTTAAATGGGGCTGTGTAACAATAACACCCACCCATCCAACCCCACGGGAGGACATCCACCACACAGTAATCTCCTGTGTGGGAAATTAATGTCTCCTACCCCTAACCCTGCAGGAGACGGGGCCTATGGTTTATTTGTGCTTATCCAAGAAGACTAGAATTATCTAATAGTATCCATTTCTTAGTATTATAGAAAGGTAGCAAATTCTCCTCAGTTATTTTAAGACCATGAGTATTGGTCCAGCCAGGGCTCAAATCCTCGACCTCCCACAACACAATCCGGCGCTTTAACCAATTGAGCTAACCGGGGGGGGGGGGGGGGAGGTGTAGGTGGATATATAAAAATGTGAATTAATTTCAAAAAGGAGATACATAACTGTTTACCTGAAAACACCAGACTTCAAACTAGACATAAGCCTGTAAATTGAAAGAAATCTGTCAGTTTTGTAACCCTTTCACAACCAAGATCCCCTAACTCCCTGTCATTCAATTCTTATGGTGCTGGTTTGGAGAATTTGGTATTAGATCAACAATTTGCACTTGTGTTACACCTTTGCATTCCTTTTACATGAAAAATACACTTGTTTTCACTCAATCAGAAGCATCAAAAGCCTCTACTTTAACTTATTCACAAAAGGAACAGAGCATTTCCAAAACATTCCACTTTTCATTTTAATTTGCAATCATTCATTCTAATAAGGGTTTGCTGGCATTTTAAAGTGGATGATTTACAAAAAAACATGAAAAAATTACACTGTTTTGAATTAAAATGCAAGTGTGGATAAGGCCTGCCATCCATTGCAATCACTGTACACACAAAATGTGCAACATGGCTTCTTTAATGAATCTGTGAACCAAGACCGAATTATTCCACAGCCAAGGGAATGAAGAACCTAAAACTCCACTTTGGGTTAAGGGTATTGATTTCATTCTGGAATAGCACTGGTTTTGAATTAAAGTCAATTTTGTCATTTCAACAAATAGATTCCATGCTGATGTACATCTGTTCAGTAAAGATGATGTTGAAATGCGGTAAGAGTACAAATCTAGCCACATGCTGGTCACACACTGATGTTCACTGACCTCCTCTGTCACCTATTACAGAGAAGACACACGGCAAAATGGAATCCAGTTGTTTTATATCCTAAAGAAGCAACAAGTGGTAATGGTGACATCATCTACTGCTCTGTCCTCTAAGAGATCATAAAAGTCTGTTTATGAGCCAAGTGGCCCATCAGGCCAGCGCTTAACTCCGGTTTCTGTAGCATGAAGTGACTAGGAGTATTTCTACTCCCCCTAGATGGGATGCTAGTCCATCGCAGGGTTACCCCCCAGCATTAAATCTGCCGGTGCCCATTTAAACACCTGGGTGTAGAGAGGCACTGTGAGAGTAAAGCGTCTTGCCTAAGAACACAACACAATGTCCCCGGCCGGGGCTCGCTCCCGGACCACTCCATCCGGAGTCGAGCACACCAACCATGAGGCCACCGCACCTCCACAAGAGATCATAAGAACCAATCAAAAACCACTCCAAAAACTCAACGTACTCATTTGTTGAAGATAATCCAGCTAAATCCTCAGGACTGTCATCTCCTGATGCAACAAATCTAAAAGAGTACTCAGATTGCACACGTTGTGACACTTGCAACAACTGTTCCTTCCTGGTTGCACGCTCATCATCTGTTGGCACCTCATTGATCTAATAAGATCAGGGATCATTGATTGACATGGCAACACTTGTTAAAAGGGTCACTGACTGGCCAATTTGATCAACCCCCTTCACACACTGATATCCATATGCACGTTTTCCAGAAAGTTTTGGTATTGACAGAACCTGGATTGGATTACGGATTGGATCACAGACTGGACTAGGGATCTGATGACAGATTCTTGAATCGATCCATGATCTGATCCATGATCCAATCTGTGATCCAATCTCTGATGCATTCTGTGATCTGACCCATGATCTGATCTGAGACCAAAAAAGTTCTGTATATATTTCCAAGGCTACCAAATGGAAGAATATGAGCATAGGAGCTTCTACCCTTTAAAGCCTAACAACAGTATACATATTCTCCATACTTTTTCTCTATACATTCCTTAAGGTGCTGAATAGGAGAATTTCTTTAACAATCAGAGCTTCTTTAGTTAGTGACCTTTTGATTTATTCTTAGGACCAAAATTGTTTGATTCAGGGGTGACAGATATTGCATGGAGAAATTAAATGCTAGTCCAACTTCTGCTTGGGGTCACAGAAGTAAGTTGGTGGTCCTTTCTGTAACGTTGTTATGTCAATCGTTACTTTTTTCGCCTTATTTAAGTCTTGGAGTCCAACTACCTTTGTACTAGTTACTACAGTGGAATCGTAATAATTCTTTAAGAAATTAGATGCTAGTCACTTTTAAGGATAAAAGGCTGGAATCGCATCTATATGTTTAGACATCTTTGCTCACTTTTTCTTTTGTTCATATTTCGAGACAATTTCATTAGCTGGAACCAGCCGTTCTTTCCATCTATGTAATTCATCTCTTTAATTTGAGAATGTCATTCATTTCTTTTAGTTTGACTCATTTAGCGTTGATAAACTACCAAAAACTTTAAAAACACCAAGCCGTTTTTCCTCACTAAGACCATACTTCACGCTGCTTTGGTTATACACAAGGTGAAATTCGAGAAAGTTGTGTTTGAGCTGTACTTACCTGTGGGTCGTGCACAAAAACTGATGAATATAACAATCGACAGGGCCCAGGAGTAAGTGTGTGAATTAAGAACGCGTAAACCATCGTTTCAGTTTATACGAGTCCATTCCACCCCATTCTCTAACTAAGATGCGAAGATGCAAGAAAAACACAACATTTCTTTCCTCGATTTTGACTTTAATACATGAGCCTAATTTCTTAGGTCAGCGTTGCATAACGACAATAAATACTTCAAATATGACATCCGTTACATCCCAGGGGGAAAATCTCGAAGTTCGCTGTTACCGGTGGACATAAATCCCTAAATGTGATTGACTGACCGTTACTTCCAGCGTTCTAATATTTCCCCTCACCACCCCCAGTATCCGTGAAACGGCAGTGGTAAGGTATTCTCCACAATCATCTCCGAGAAGATTATTTAGTCCGTCGGTAGTAGAGGGACTAGAAAAGAACCAGCTGGAAAATAAACTAAGGTTGCTTGATAGCAAAATTACCCAACTCTTTTGGTCTCACTTTGAAAATATCAATTCTTGGCACTGTCTACAATGCCACTTCGTCTCCCCCAACTATTTACAAGCCCCCTCCGGTTCATCTACCAATAAAAAAAAATACCTTACAATCGATTAGAAGTCACCGGATAAGTCCATCTGAGCTTTCCTTGGTTGATAACTAGAAATTCTGCCGAGAATAAAACATTTTGCGACGGTCATTTATACAGAGTTTAGTCGTCCTTTAACAAAACCAAGCTCTAAACTATCTTCATTTTAGCCAAACCTTTTAGCTGAGCTTTTGTTAAGTGTCAGGGGGGACCGAAAGACACTAGATTCTTAGACAGAAAACTCGAGTGCCATTGCTGGTCAAAAACCGTGGTTTACGTTGGACCTAGTGTTACTAACCGGCACTTAAAAAGTTTGATGATTGAAGAGAAAAGATGGACTTCGGCAGAAAAGCCAGGCAAGCCCTTCGTCCGCGAGAAAGAGCGAACGGTCGAAACACTCGGTTAATAAACCCCACATTACCTCAGAAACAGTTTAGTACAGCAATTACTAGCTTGTCAACTAACCCGGTTGGTTCACTCAATACGGGTTTTCGGCCCTTAAACCGAATCACTCGTTATGGAAAGGAATTCGCCCACGTGTTTCCAAACTTTCGATTCGAGTCAAATTTACTAAGCTCCCATAACAATAACAAACGGCGAAGTTGATAAAATCGCGCTCGTTGGATACGAGATCGTTTATGGCCAACTCACACCCAACACACGGAATAATAGTTCACAGAATAATTGGTTACGCAATCCATAAGGGGTACACCTCGTGAGAAATATCCATGACCAGTGATTAGGAGCACTTTTGTCAAGACACTCTCTCCAAAAAAACAAAAAAAATTGAAAGAAAAAGGTAAGTGTTAATACCTTAACTTTTGCCATTTGCACGCAATGTAAAAATATAACAAGCAGTAGTTTATTCAATTCGAGTCGATGCCACACCTTGAAAGTATATTTTAATCATGATCTAATAAACAGAGCACACTCCACCTACAACAGAACGTTTTATTGATTTTATTACTAGCAAGTAAAAGTTAAACCTTCACATTTTAAAAACAGTCTCCGCCTTCGCACAGACTTGCGATGAAATAGATAGGAAAGAAGCCATTCGACTACTACAGCGTGATTGACTTGCAAGCGGAGAAGTCTTTTATAATTAAGATGGTGTAGTGAATTTCATTTTTTCTTGCCGGCTTTCTGGGCTGCCTTTGTAACCTTGCCACCGGACGCCTCAGCTTTGTCCACCTCCTTGATGACGCCCACAGCTACTGTCTGCTTCATGTCACGTACAGCAAAGCGTCCAAGCGGAGCATACTCTGAGAATTTTTCCACACACATTGGCTTGGATGGCACCATCTTGACTATAGAGGCATCTCCTGACTTGATCATTTTGGGGTTGTCTTCCAACTTTTTGCCAGTACGACGATCAATCTTCTCGAGAAGTTCTGCAAACTTGCAAGCAATATGGGCAGTATGGCAATCCAGCACTGGACTGTAGCCTGCATGGATTTCTCCTGGGTGGTTTAGGACAATAACCTACCAAAATGGAACCAAGAGTTAACAATGTAACTAACCCATTGACTTGATGGTAGAAATAGCATAAACACAACACAACAAAAATGACTTAATGCTTTACACCCTAACTTCAACAACATCCCCATTCTCCAAACTCCTCTCTGTACCTTCCTCCCTTTGGTACTGACATGGAATAACTAATAACAATCAAGAGCTTCTTTAGTTTTAGTTGGTGATCATTCCTTTTTTAAGGGTTTTTTTCTCGCATCCTCAGTGAATGATTGAGGGGTAATATTATAAGGAGGAATTAGATGCTAGTCCCACTTAGGGGGATGAAAGGCTAAAAGAGAGAAAAACATGGCTTGCCAATTTGGTGCACCACAGACAGCACATCTGAGAAAAATAATTCTGCAGCATCACAGGGAAACAGTTGGGAGATTACTGTTTCTCTGGCACTTAAGATCTGCGATTTTGTAAATACATTTTGGAGATGCAATGATGCTTTCAATTTAAGATGAAAATTGCAACACTACCTAAAAATAACCACAAAGCTATTTCACCCACTTGCTCTCCATTCTCACAACTTTAACAAATCAATAGTGGTTAAGCATGGTCTGTGTGCGTGTGGAGTCACAAGACACAGCTGAGTGAGTCTGCAACAAATATATCAGAGTAGAGACCACCCTAAACCACTATGAATTTGTTTTTACCACTATATTGATGTCAAATAAAACAATTCTTTCAGTGGGTGACTAAGATCATGGCACACTGACACAAGCAGTGTTGTCTACACTCACATCCACAACAGCAAATTGGCCAACAGACTGACATTACTGCACTACTATAGTAGAAAAAAATACTACTTAAATTAAGCCCAGTTGGAGAAGAGAAATAATCCAAAGGATAAAAGTGCTGATTACCTGGGCATTAAAGCTAGCAGCCTGCTTCGGGCAATCATTTTTGCTATCACCAGCAACATATCCACGTTTTATTTCCTTAACAGACACATTCTTCACATTGAAGCCAACATTGTCACCAGGGAGAGCTTCTGCCAGAGATTCATGATGCATTTCCACAGACTTAACTTCAGTACTTATGTTAACAGGAGCAAATGTCACTACCACGCCTGGCTTCAGGACACCAGTTTCCACTCTGCCAACTGGCACTGTTCCAATACCTGGGAGAGGTTGAAAATGGACATTACTTAATATCAAGCCACATCCTGAGATATTGCTAAATTCCATTTACCACTTATGCTTTGTTGCTTTCAATCCCAACAAAAATGATTTTAAGAGTTCCCCATGACCAAAAAAAAAAAAAAAAAAATTACATCCCACTTAAAGTTAGTTTGGATCATCATTTAGTGGGGCCACTTTCCTGCTCCTTAGTTGCGTCCTGTTCTACACCACAATACCACGTATATTTTCCACATTCTCATAAGTAGGATTTCTTCAACACTTGATGGATTTTCAAACCAGTAACATCAGATAGATAACTTCACAAAATTGCTTGGAAGGAGACAAGGTAACGCTTTACTTGATCAGCCAATTAAATAACCAGAACCCTGTTCCCATTTCCTGAACATAATATGGCTATTGTAGAGAGAAGCCACCTGTCAGTCACTTCTTGGAGTTGGGGTTACTACACAATAGAAACTGTATTTTGTATCACAAATCGCAAACACTGAAAAATAACTATCTCCATGATACAGTCAAAAAGAGGAGAGAAAGAAAACCTGGGCCAAAGAAATCAAAGGCAGAAGATTGTGACAAAGTGAACAAGTCTGACTGCTGTTAACTTGAAGGGATCATAAGGTTAAACATCCACCAAGGGAGAAACAACTTGCCTCCAATCTTGTAAACATCCTGCAATGGCAGACGTAAAGCTTTCTTAACGGGGCGCTCTGGTGGCAAAATCGAGTCCAGGGCATTAAAGAGGGTTTTTCCACTGGCATTTCCATCTTTCCTCTCAACTGACCATCCCTTGAACCAGCTCATCTAGATCCAAAGAGAAGAATGACAAAATATAAGAAACTGCAACACTGCAATTCTATCCTGGACAGAAACAGAGATCTCTTGAACCTGATATTTAGCCAGATTCACCAATCACTCGAGTGAAAGAGTACCTAACAAAAAAGCAATAACAACTTGGTGCCCCTGAATTTGATCTTGTAGCTACCCAACCTTAAAACAACATATACATTTTTCACCCAAAATAAGCACTGAACCAACTAAAAGAAACAAAGACCAGTAAGAAAATACATACATTACTACTTGGTTCAATCATGTTGTCACCATGGAAACCAGAAATAGGAACAAATGCCACAGCTTTGGGATTATAGCCAACTTTCTTGACATAGCCACTGACTTCCTTTTGAATTTCACCAAAACGTGCCTCACTGTACTTGGGGTCAGTGGAGTCCATCTTGTTTACAGCAACAATTAGCTGCTTTACTCCTAAAGTGTATGCCAACAGGGCATGCTCACGGGTTTGGCCATTCTTCGAAATACCAGCCTCAAACTCACCAGTGCCAGCAGCAACAATCAATACAGCACAATCAGCCTGGAAAGTTGAACACCAAATGAGTATTGATTGGAAAAAAAAGGGGGGGGGTGGGAAATATTCTGATGAGCAAAAGGAAAAGGGAGGGGAGCTAATCCTAACAACAGGGACTGAGGCATTTTGACCTTCACATTTCTAAACTCTGTCTACAAAACAGAAGACAATGGCAAAACTCTCAATAAAGTTCTTGTGTTCATCCACCCACTCAGAAGTTGTACAAGCATTGCCAGTTGCCACTAAGCTGTAAATTAGCCACTCACTCACCAGTCGGTCATCAAGAAAGATAGCTAGTCCAGTATTATCTGCAGTAACAGGATCTATCTCTTAAAAACCTTCCAGGGCTTGATGCTAATGGTAGCCCACTAGCTACAGACTAACAGAAATTCAGTTTTGGCTAGTAAACAAACTGAAGTTGTTGTGACATCTAAGATATCACTAGCCACCAAATATGAGCATTTAGTTAAGTGTTTTTATTCCCACAGGATTCAAGTTCAGTCAATCTGTGGAAAACAACTTAGTGTACTTCCAAATTCTGAAACCTATTGTTACACTAAGGATAATCGGGAATGATGAAGCCTTTTTATGCCTTTAAATAAACTTGAAACGTTAATGTTCTGCTCAAATGTAGTGTTTACTGTGTGTTATCGTTAGATCCGATTTGTTTGTCCAAGTGAGCTATTTTCCACTGAAAAATGTATTTAAAAATTTTATCCTCGAGGTTGTGTTGCACATTACAACCAAAATTGGCTTGATTTTTCATCTTTCCCAGGTATTTTCTCAGAGACAGTCATGTGGTTTTCTGATTTTACCCTTTAACAGATTTGATCAAGTCCAACAGAAAGCGATTGTACCATATCACATGCAATTTCAATGCATCACAAGCTCTTTTTCTTCTATAGGCAGCCTAGCAAGGACAGTGGAAGCCTTACCTGTGAAGTACCAGTAATCATGTTCTTGATAAAGTCACGATGACCAGGGGCATCAATGACGGTGACATAATACTTCTCAGTTTCAAATTTCCAGAGAGCAATGTCAATGGTGATACCGCGTTCTCTTTCAGCCTTGAGCTTGTCTAACACCCAAGCATACTTGAAGGAGCCTTTTCCCATCTAAGATTTAAAAAAAAAGTGGAATGTAGACGTATTGTTTTATCTAAAGTCACCCCTTACACTTTCTGTGATGTCTTGAGGGATGGATCCTTCCACCACCACTTTTAATTCACAGAACTTGGGTTCTAAGCCTTAGGAACATTAATTTAATTGTAAGCCCAGCAAGTTCCATAGCACACTCTCTGTCACCCTGATGTGCACAAATCAGCCCAGAATTTCGAAAAGCTTCTGCTGCTTAACCCAGTGACACTTACGTGTAACACATGCCGATGAAAACTCAAAATTTTGGAGAAACCAAGGCAAACAATGCGCAGTAAATTTTTAAAAATCAGCTTTTCCAAAAAACAAGCTCCAGTGAAAGAGGACTAATTAAAGAACTTATTTCTGGCTAAAAAAGCAATAGGTGCATATCATGTGTTAACTCAAAAATCAAGATGAAAGATAAAAATCGCTAAATATTTTCGCATGTGTGAAAATGGGCATGTGGATCATATTTCAAAAGGGAATATGCAAATTTGCCTGTGAGTGAAGAGATCTCAAGTTCCATGGAATCTATCAAAAGGAAGCAAGACTAAAATGGCCAAGAAATATTTCGGGACGTCAGAATTACTCAAAACATTATTTGATTTGCTGTTATAAGCCAAAAACGTACAAATTTCTTACATGTACAAAGCCCACGTGGTAAAATTCATCATGCTTACATAATTGTTTACTTGCCTTCATGGCCAGAAATTGCGCAGCGTTATGTTGAAAATTCTATAAAAAACTTCGATTTGAGGCAAAATCTTCTATTAAACTATACTTTTTGAACACATTGTTACTTGAACATAATATTTACCAGGCCATCGAATCGTCAAATTGTCGCCAGGCCCTGCTCGAAGTCTGAAAGTTTGGTTTTCACTTAACATCCATAATTCACATTGCCTTAGAGAATCGTAGTGTCGTTGACTTGAGAGCTTAATCTGTCACTTTTAAGACCTTGATATCCATTCTTTTCCAAGCAGAGTATTCTATAGCATTTTTACTTTACATTCTGAATTCCACAAGGTCTAACTCGATCGCAAATGAACGAAAAATCCGACCTGAAAATTCTGAGGGTCGGCCGCGTGGACGCTATATTTTCAAATTTGGTCATTTAGTGAAGACGCAGAGAGTAATGCCCCTCTAGTACCCCTAAAGTCAAAACAATATATGCGCAAACAACAGATTCTGATTGGCTTATTGCTCCCTAACCTATAGAGGAAGTTTGGGGACAAAACTCCACTTGGTAGGGGAGGTAGGGGGGAAAGCATTCTTGCATGAGGTGATCGCGAGGTTTGGGTGGTTCAGGTGTCAATGTGCTAACTTACCCATTTTCATCGCACACACTTGATAAAATGACAATTGCTTTGTTCTGCTTTCCTCTTATCAAAGAGTTCTTGATACACTCCCCCCCCAATACTACGAAGATCCCTGGGGGGCGAGGGGTCTTTGGGGCATTTACAGGGTCTGAAGGTGTTGAGGAAAGCAGGTTTCAGCTTATAATCAGTCATAATCTGAACTTACACTCAAATAATTTCATGTTGGGAATGACATGTATCACCTTTCAAGATCATATTTCATAAGTTGAACCAAAGTGAGACTGCAAGTGACAAATTGAAATCTTCCACCAATAAAAGAAAAATTAAGAGACAGTCCTCACAACTTAAATAAAAGAGCGCCATCACAGACTCTGTGATTTGTTAAAATTTACACAGAACATCTTCAGCACACTTTTTTTAAACCTTTTTGCGTTATGCTTACAGGAAACGTTTCTTACCTCATTGGCTTCCTTTTCGAATTTTTCGATGGTTCGTTTATCGATTCCACCGCATTTGTAGATCAAATGGCCAGTGGTAGTAGATTTTCCAGAATCTACGTGACCGATGACGACGATGTTGATGTGAGTCTTTTCCTTTCCCATTGTAAGCCTTGGGTTTGCTACTTTTAGACGAGATGATCTGAGAGGCAAAACTTGGGTTTTGAGAAAACGTCGTCTTCAGAGTTCAAATACGCAAGTTTTGCTTGTAGAACCTGATCTGATTTGATTACACAGAAACAACGATCGAGACAGTATTTCTTTCATTAAAATCTCTCTCTTTTAAACGACACATCACGTGTTGGCGATCGATGATTCGCCATTTTCATTTCAACAAATAGCGCCTTTCTAGATTTCCTTTCGAAACGGCTCTAACCCATATCCTAGGCCAGAAGTTTTTTTAAATCAGATTAATAAATTGAAAATTTAAAGCCTTAAAACAGCTCAGAAACACCGAAATTATGTCGACGAAATGAGATCGGTGAGGGCCACGGGAAGGTATAAAACCCTCAACTTTTTCGCATCCAAAGGAGAGAAAAACCTCAAAGTAATCGTTTATGAACGCGAAATAACAATAACAGAATCTTTCTCTTAACACGACAGGCCCCGATGGCTTTCATCCAAACGAGATTGAGACGGATAAAAAAGAAATAAAATAGTGTCTCAATTACTAACCTTCGCCTCTCTGAGAACCACGATTAAAGAGGCCGGTATTGGGTAAAGGGAGAGTTTTATTCGGAAAGCCTAGAGGGGGGTGCTGCTAATGACGTCATTGCAACTTGTCATGGAGACGTTGTGCAATAATGCTGTCACAGGTCTAAACTATTTAAAAAACTCCCGTTGAATTTACTGGTATTTCCGTCTTTTCAAAGTAAGGAAGCAAGAAAAAAATTATGCTGTAGGCAAATTTAAGTCAGTGAAAATACGAGAGTGGAGAATTTGCCACGGGCACTCGACAAAACATCACGAAACACTGCACTGATTAGAGCTATTGTCTCGAAACTGATAAAAATATCATCAAAAAATAAATCACGCTCAGATAATTGGCATCCTCGTGGGAAACAAATCAAAACAAAGGTGTAAAAAGTAACCCAACGTTTGGATAACGATTCGAGGGGGCAGATTTCGTAAGAAATTTTGAAAGACCTTAAAAGTTTCTGCAGCCTGAAATGCATGCTCAGAACTACAATTTTCAAGAAAAATGAATAAAAAATAAAGAAAACAAAACAAGACTGAAAAAATGACACAAAATCAAAATGAGCGACAGGACAGATCTGTACGGAGAACTCCCACTTTGAAAATCGCGCCGAGAACACAGTCAATCATGATGAGTACTGTAAAACAGGATCTGAAAGAAGTCTGATTTTAAAGTTTTCATCACGAACTGTTAAAAACACGAGGGCTAGCACTTTTCAACATATTTACTTGTAAACAAAATACTAATCAACCAGATGATAACCCCGCCTTTAGTTAAGGTTTGCCATGAGAATAATAAGGGTAAAGCTATTGACAAGGTATTCAGTTAAATTAGATTCTCTAGAAATAGAAAAAGTTCCGTTTCCCAATGGACGTTTCACGTGTGACAAGCATCAAACCGAATCGTCAGAGAATCCGGGTCCTCTTTGTCTGATAAAGCACGACAAAAGTTATTTCAATAACGCAAAAGCGTCGAGACAACAAAATGAGCAAGCCATAATTAAAAACATGCGGTTTCTTTCAAATAAGCGCTCGCGATCTCACTTATGCACTAGAAGCACATGCTCCAAACTTTGCATTTGATGTTTGATAGGAAATGATATAAGCTTGAGTGTAGACCCTTTCTTGGTGCGCGATCAAAAGACTCGCCGATTTGAAACTTTGATAAAATTATGTTTACCTTCGCTGGGAGAAAGCGATACCGAAAAAGAGACGGACTTAGACCGATGGAGAAGGCAAACAGTGCAAAGAGTGAAAGAAGCTAATGAAACAATGAAAACCAACAATAGATGTTTAGTTATCCCATTTGATTATCCTCCACACGGCTGGCTCCGCCTGAATGGAAAGAATCGTGCACCCTCAAATTAACTGCACCTATTGAGAACACTAATGAACAGCATTGAAAAACAATTTTCCTTTCGGCTGAACTCGAACAGAAAATTTGGACAATGCCGAACAATAGATAAAGAACTAGACGAATAAAAATTTATCTGAGATAGAATAAATATATGAAAATCATATATTGAACTGCGGTATTTGATACGTATGATGCACGATCCTCGCAGTAGATAGCGCTATTTAAGCAATAGCGAAATTCAGACCTGAAAAAAATCAGGCCTGTACGGGACTCGAACCACTGACCTCTGCGATACTAGTGCAGCGCTCTAACCAATTGAGCTAACAAGCCAACTGAGAACAGGCCGTTAAGTTGATTCGGAATGAACCCGTGAAAGTGATAAATGAGATAGAATAAATATATGAAAATCATATATTGAACTGCGGTATTTGATACGTACGGCCTGCTCTCAGTTGGCTTGTTAGCTCAATTGGTTAGAGCGCTGCACTAGTATCGCAGAGGTCAGTGGTTCGAGTCCCGTACAGGCCTGATTTTTTTCAGGTCTGAATTTCGCTATTGCTTAAATAGCGCTATCTACTGCGAGGATCGTGCATCATACGTATCAAATACCGCAGTTCAATATATGATTTTCATATATTTATTCTATCTCATTTATCACTTTCACGGGTTCATTACGAATCAACTTAACGGCCTGCTCTCAGTTGGCTTGTTAGCTCAATTGGTTAGAGCGCTGCACTAGTATCGCAGAGGTCAGTGGTTCGAGTCCCGTACAGGCCTGATTTTTTTCAGGTCTGAAATTCGCTATTGCTTAAATAGCGCTATCTACTGCGAGGATCGTGCATCATACGTAAAAATTTATCTACGTGTTACTACTCCAGGCTTCCAGCAATCACGTGTCACTTCTTTCTCTTATTTTCCACAGAGACTATTGAAAAATGATCTTTCTGACGATTGAGTCGGCGAATAAGGCAGAGATAAATCTTCTGTCGGCACGAGATACGACAAGACTTGGGCCCTAGCTAGGCTCGAGCATCATGGGTAATAATGATGCAGTGGCATATAACGGGGAATACAACATGTGAAGTCCATCTAGGCCTCAGAACCAACCTTGCACCTTTGGCCGACGCCAAGTTTATTTTAGTTTGAAAACTTATTTTGTATACCTCTGAAGCATTGTAGGATGGGCTACCCCGAGTTTGGGCCATGGTTCCTAACCCGATGATGATGATGATGATGATGATGATGATGATGATGATGATGATGACTTTATTTAAACTCGGATGAAAATGAGGCTTGTTAGACCTCTAGCAATAGAGATGCTAATATACCGAGAAAAATATATGAATATAAATTACAGAGTTTAAAAATAAAATAAGCCTAAATATAAATGATGATATAAATGATTATGATATAAAATTACAACTTACTTAGTTTTCTTATCTCATTCCTGAAAGGGCAAAATTCGGCCATTAATCTTAACTTATCAGGTAATGCATTCCAAGCCTTAGCAACAATGTAAGAAGTCGACTTAAGGTCGTAAGTTGTGGTCTTGGCTACAGTAAAACAAGTTTGTTTTTGCCCCTAAGATTTTTCTTATTTTCTCTTACTTGAAATAACGATTGAATATACTGAGGCATATCGTTATAGAGGGCTTTAAAAACTATTAAAAGTATATCTTGTTTCCTTCTACAACTTAATGAGTAACCAATCTTATAACATAGACTATCATATTCGTTGGAAAAGTAATTAAACACGTATCTAAGAGCCCTCTCATGTAATCTCTCTAATCGGTCATTATCTTCTTTGAGACAGCTATTCCAAATAGAACTACAATAAGTAAAGTGAGGCATGCTAAATGCCCCATATATACGTATCTTTGACGAAAACGAAAGAATGTGTTTCTATCGATTAAGTAATAATAATAATAATAATAATAATAATAATCAACGTTATTTAAAGAGGGTAAAACACATAACAGTATAAAACTGACAAACCAGTGGCCCTCTTAAAATATATTACAAATAATTATTGAAAAAGATTAAAAACTAATTAATTATGGAAAAAGGTCAAGAACTAAAAATCTAAAAAAATTACAAAGTTTCTAAAAACTATAAGATAAAATGTTCTAATCGTTTATAACTATTCTTAAAAAAATCTAACATGACCTTCTTAAAACATTTGATAGTAGGTTTCATTCTTATGTCCAGTGGTAAGGTATTCCAGAGGCGTGAGGTCGATACTGTGAAAGACCTACCTCCCTCTGACTCCCGTTTGAATCGGGGACAGACGAGGTTTAGTTGTCCATGTCTGCTTGATCTTTCATTTATGTCTGCGTTTCTTACGAGCATTTGGGACATATAAGGTGGACAGTCCCCAGACAATCGTTTGTACACCATTAGTGACCTATTTACTTTTGCCTCATGAAAGAATGGAACCCAATCCAATTTCCTAAACAGTTGTACGCTATTCGCTTTAGTGTCAGCTCCGAGAATTACACGTGCCGCGCGTTTCTGAAGTTTAAAGACTTTCTGCAAATTCTCAGCAGAACAAGATGTCCATATGGTTGATGCATAAAGCATTGTCTGCTTGATCATAGCATTATAATAAAGTTTCCTTTGATCAATGGGCAAAAAGCGTCTTATTTTTCGCAGCACGGCAATTCTCTGCAATAACTTCGTGCATAGATTTTCGACATGTTGTTCGAAAGTTAGCTGGCTGTCAATCGTGACACCTAATAGTTTATGCGAGTTCACTTGTTCCAGTTCAGTAGAATTAACGTTTAACTGCAGGGTGGACTGTTCCATTTTCTTGGCTAACCGTTTACCAGTGACAAGCATAGATTTGGTTTTGGTTTCATTAAGGATCATTCTGTTGTCAGCTGACCAATTCAAGATTTCATCAATATCCGTCTGAAGGCCGACCGAGATATCATTAGGAGCCGTCGTTATAATGGGTGGAGTAGCTAATAGTTGCGTCGTCAGCATAAATATCAGCCACGGAGTGCTGAAGTGTTGCAGGTAGATCATTAATAAAAACAAGGAACAAGATTGGACCTAATATGCTGCCTTGTGGGACTCCCAATGTTAAGGCCCTTTGGGTAGAATGGTGTCCGTCTATATTCACATACTGGCGTCTGCCACTCAGATAGTCACGGAACAGGGGTAGACTGCTCTCACCCACTCCAAGAGCCTTCAATTTTGACAATAGTACGTTATGGTCAATCAGGTCAAACGCCTTCTTGTAGTCAATAAAAACAAGTCCAGTGGCTTTATCATCGTCAAGGTTAAACAGTAACTGGTCTACCAATCGAATAAGCGCAGTTTCAGTGGGGTGCGATTCTCTAAACCCTGACTGGAGAGGGTGGAATAAGTCATTCTCTTTCAAGAAGTTAACTAGGTATTCACAGATGTGTTTCTCCAGCACTTTCGAAAGAATAGGGAGCACAGAGATCGGTCTATAGTTGTTCTTTTCATTCCTACTGCCGTTTCCTTTAAAAACAGGGGTAACTTTTGCGATCTTCCAGGCATTAGGGAAGATCTGTGTGGACAGGCAGTGGTTCAGTAACCGTTCGTCAATTTTTTTAATTAAGTATTTAACTTAATTAAGATTTCCTGTGATATTTTTTTCTCTAAAGGGTTTTTTTTCTGGCAGATTTTTTCTGGCCTCCGTATAACCGTAGTAGTTTCTTTGTAAGCAGTTGCCCATCTCTGTTAGTCCCGGCTTAATTGGTGAAGTTAAGGTGGCTCGTACAGGTTTTCGTCTTTTTAATGGTTTGCAACTTTGAAAGAATACAACAGAAAGATTGACCAAGGCCAGTTGAACACTATTAGGGGTTGAATTATATAATCATTGGTTATCCAAAAATAGGTGTCATTTCGTCACTGGCAGTTTCCATGGCAACGCTTTCATAGGCTTATTTAGACGCATTTTTTAGCTTGTGGCTTGAGTAATTCGAAAACTAACCCGGTGACCCCATGATTTTTTTCAGTGATTGCTTTCGGCACTTGAAAAGGAAAATGCACAAAGATTTCTAAAAAATTCTACCTAGCGGAATTTCAGAAAATCTAGAAAAAAGGCAATTTTCAGACATCGCAAATTTCCTTTCGTAGAATTTTCTAGTTTTTTTTCTGATGATTCCTTTCGACGTTATTATCATATTGGAACAATGAAAAGAAGGGGTCACCGGACTTGTTTTCATGCAATAGCTTTCGTGAGTTTAGCAATTTCCGCGCGCATTCTCGCGCATTTAAAAATCTGGATTCTACAAGATCGACATTTGCTCATGGTCTGTTATAGCTACCGCTGACAATTGCGTGTGCTCCCGCGCGCGCCTACGATCTGATGTTTACAGACGTTTACTGCTAATTAAGAAAATCATTAAACAGCTGTCAAAGATAGCCTCCCGGGCTCATCTTAAAAATCCTACACACGACTTCTGGCTATATCATATTATTTTCCAGGTAGATTATCCTTCAATTGAGTTCTTCTTTTTTCGCCGTCGCAAGATTTCACATCGGTTAAATATTTCTTTTAAATGTGAAGTGAAGCAACCTTTACTTCTCCAAAAATCGTCTGCTTTATCTTAGTTTCTATCTTCTGCATTCACAGTAGCCGCTCAACACATCAAATACAAGCTCTTAGGTAAACTTCTCACAAAAGTAGAAAAAATTCCACGCGCCACCATCTTTGTTTTGAATTTTCATCTTTTGATCTCGCGCTTCTTTCGCACGTTTCTCTCGCGCGCGTCACGCAAGAGTGACCTGTTCCTCGCGCGAGGAAACTGGTACGAGCCAGCTTAATAGTGACCTTAATAGTGACCTTGGTTCCGCCTGTTTCAGAGATTTATTGGTTTTTAAAATCTTTCATAAAAATAATTGATCACGAGTCATAAGCCTTGTTGACAGGGTGCAATCCCTTCCTATATTCCGAGGAAGGAAGAGAAAGGCTCGTGGGACGAGATTGAAAATCACAAGCATGTAAGGGTTTCAGCCCGAAAAAAAAAAAAGACGAACAACGTCTAAAAAGTAGAAATTTTAGTGATCTTGGAGCGCAGTTGAGCTCTGAGTGTGAGCAATCTCAAGCCCAGGGTCATTTTGGGTACTTATCAGCGTGATTTGCGCGTAGGCATTTATAGATCATGCTAATAAATGTGGCATATTATGCTAGTAGCATTGCTTTTTTTTTTTTGGCTAAATTATGCTAACATTATGCTCTTTTTTTCCAAATTATGCCACCGTTTTTTTAAATTATGCTCTTTGAAAAAATGCAAATAAGTCCAAAATATATATTTTTTAACTAGAAGCCGTTCGTGTACAGGAAAGAAACGCAACAAATCCACAATGAATTTCAAATAAACATGTGCAAATGCAAGTTTACGTTCGGATCAGGCATGGCCGACGCCACTATTGTAGCCTTGCCTAATGAGAGGTACTGGGATCGACATGGCTAAAATGTGACTTCCGGTTTCAGTGCACCTCAGACCCGGGCTCAGTGCTTCACAGTGAACTACAAATGCTACTAGTTAAACTAAAACTTTAAATATCGATTAAGGTCACCAAGTGCCTGGGACTAGAGACAAAAAATTATCAAATAATGGCATCAAAAATGATCTGATAATTATCAAAATGCGCAAATTATGCTAGCATTGCTACTTGGCAGAAATTATGCCAGTTTGCTCGAATTATGCCAAAAATTATGCTAGCATAATCTATAAATGCCTATTTGCGCGTCCATACCGCTAACAAACAGCCAAAATGACCCTACCCTGGGCTCGAGATTGGAGTTTCGATGGGTGGAGCCTGGGTACCTGTAACAAAATCCTGGTTTAGTTATTGTTTACCGTCACCTGGTAACAGTACGTCACATGACTTCTAAACTTCAGCATGATCGCTGTGTTCTAGAACAAAACAATACTTTGTCTCTCGCGGTTGTTATCGGGGTTGTGGGTTCCTCACTTTACGAAAAGAGCAACAGTCACTGCCCATTCCATCAAAAACTTATAGTTTAGAGTTAAGAAACGCAAAGAACATGGCAAGTTCATCCGGATTTCGAGCAGCTTCTGCGGGAAGATTTCCAGACTCAACATGGCGGGCTGGAACTCCAAGTCTTTATCACGAGAAATGTACTCCTCAAAAGGAGAGAGTTAGGTCTGCTCCTCCAAAAACCCATGCGCAGAGAGAGTATGCCAGGTGTAATTTCGTTAGAACCGATGAGATTTGGAAGAATCGTTGTCGGAACGAAGGAAAAATGACAAGAAAATGGTAAGATTATAGAATTAACTTAAACACTGCAATCTGTTTGTGAGAGCTCGTTTCCGGGTTTGATTCTTCGATCCTTAGTAAAAATCAAGAGACAAATCTTCGCTGGCTTAATATTTTGATAATTGGCGTATGAATGCACTTCGCATGGAGGTTTGATCACAGTCGATTGCTCATGTTGTAAATACGTAATTATCGGTCGTCGTGGAAGCGATTGTAGATCGCTATCAGCTGAGTCATTGTTGAACGGAGCGACACGTCACGACAGCTGTTTCTGATATTGACAGTTTGCGATTATCTCATCTATGTTAGCTTCCTTGTTTATGAAGAGAAGAGAAGCAATACTCAACACCATTTAAGATCTGAAGGGGTATTACTTAGCATTAGAGAATCCTTTCTTAGCTCCCCAACTCAAATATTCCAACCAAAATGAGTAATGTCGTTGTAAATGACACCATTTGGAAGAATCGTTGTCGCGAAGAAGAGAAAATGAGGACAAAGTGGTAAGATAATGGGCATTTCTGTTCGTGTAGGCTAGTTTTAGTGTGTTGATGGTGAATTTGATGTGGTGGAAAAACCACTCAAACACGCGATTGTAAGAAATACTTATGTAACCCTCTATACTGTAATGCATGAGTACTTGGTGAGATAAGAGGTTTGCTGTTGCATCTTTTGAATTTGTTGTCTCTTGTTGTTGCTGAAGAAATGGATAGGCCAAGTCACAGTTTTCCTCTTAATTTTTATATTGACTCTTTGAGGTCAGCAGGCTGTGTATCTTCAAAATTTTCATATACCATAAATTATAATTGGCAGGTAGTGAAATAAATTGACTCAAATCGAGAATATACGGCTTGATTCTGAGAAAGATTCACCAAGTCTATTATACCTCTTCTCTTCCAAATTTCTCTTTCACCACCCCCCTTGGATCTCTCTTCAGGCACCTGAATGTCAAGACAAATGTCATTATGACATATTATGACAAATATTATGACAAATGTGTGATAAAAGACAATTTCAAATTTTACTGTCAATTGCCTCTTTCCCACATCCCTACGGATGTGGGAACATTTCTGAAACAAACAGAAAAGTGTCATGTGGGAACAGTGGGTTGAAAGAGGCAATTGATAGTAAAATTTGAAATTGTATTTTATCACACATTTGTCATAATACTTTGATAATATCATGCTGATATTTTGTGTTGTGGATGGTATTGTTTTTAGGGAGGAGAATTGGGGATTTCTGAAAGATTATGACCCAAAGGTAAGGCAACTATGATTCTATTTAATAAATTATTATTTTTCCAGTAACCAATAATAATAATACAGTGTTAAATGTGTTTCCCATACCTCAACCTCTATTTAAGTATTATTTAACTTAAATAATCGAAATCTTCAGTTTTTTAATAATCAAGTGGCCATTGTAAAGGGTTTATAAGGTTGAGGTTTCATGAGTTAGCCCTTTTTCAAAGCAAATAGAAGAAATGGCTCTGTGTTGTTCATTTAAGTATACAGAAAGGACTTACATTGTTGTTGAGAACATGCATGGCAACATGAAAAACACAAGAATAAACAAATTATATAAAAAGCCCTCACTGACACAAGAAACCAACAATTTTTTAAATTACATGCCTTATCTTCTGATTTTCCTTGAAAAATCACATTTAAGAAATCTTTTTGTATCCCACACTTATCTGAATTTTATCATACTAATCTTAGAATTATTTATTTATTTTTTGAAGGGAAGACTCAAGCCAAAACAAGAACTACCAGAAAAAGTGAGTGTCTTCTCTGACAAAGTTCCAAACACAACTAGTCATCAATTTGGACACAGAGTAAAGAGTGCACCAGCAAGAACGATGCAAAAATTTGAACAACTCATTAGCTACAGGACAAAGACGCATAAGGAGTTAATGTGCTATGATTGACAGTATCAGTCAAGGTATAGGTACCTTAATATGTGAGCAGATAAAGTTCTGTAGCTTAAAAGGTTATAACTTGCTTTGCAAAATATTTGCAGAAGAATATTTCTAATAACATGCTGATAGCCAAAAGTTTTGTACAGTTTCTATTCAGTTTTAAAGTAAAATACCAAGATAATATTTTGGCCAACAAAATTTGTTGCACATATATGTACTGTATATTTGGTGTTAATGTTTTCAACATTATTTACTGTAACCATGTGATGAATACTTCTACATATTTTTAAAAGAGTATATAAGCACTATGTAAAAGTGTCCTGGAATAAAATAAGTTTTCGGGAATTGTTTAGAAGGAATAATGCCTTAGAACAGATGACGCTCAAGAGAAAAAATGACAGAAAAGAAGTAATGTCATTTTTGTTGTGGAACAATGCAGAAATGGCGGTTGAAAGAGCAGTTTTTTGTTGTGAATTGTATAAAACTAAGATAATACTGAAATAAATAAAGATATTTATGGATAATGGAAGATGTGAGGTCAAGAAATCAAAAACTGTAATTTTTTTAATTAGCACTTGCAGCAGTTATCCCAGTCCTTCACACTAGCAACAGTACTCAAAATTCTCCTAATGTTCTTGCTGGTGTTACTGTTGGGAGAATTTAATGCATATCACTCTTGGGTTAAAGGTTCAATCTACAAGAAAATTAGGGGGGGGGGGAATGATTAGCACCTTACCATGGGAGTATTTATTAGATTTTGTCTCAAGTCATGGCCAGTTAGGTAGATAAGCATTTTTATAATACAAATGAACATCTGCGTGCAAAATAAAAATATGGACATAATTCATTGTATTGATATAAAGAGGTGAACTGAAAATTGTTTTGATTGGAGAAAAGAAATGTAACAGTTGGCCTCTAAAAAAAAAAACAACTCAAACAAGGAGGAATAATGAAAATTGAAAGATTATATTGGGAAATTAAATGGGGGGGGGGGGGGACTTGTGAGATTTGTCTCAAATTATGGCCAGTTACATAGATTAGCATTCTTCCAATAGGACATTTGCATGCTTAAGAAAAATTGACATAATTAATGTATTGATATAAAAAGCTGAACCAAAAATTTTGAGTGGAGAAAAGAAATGTCACTGTTGGCCTCTAAAAAAACAACTCAAACAAGGGGGGGTGGGTGGTGAAAATTGTACGCCAGTATTGGGAAATTAAACACCTTTCAAACCAAGACCTTTTGGGCTCTGTCTACACTAAGCTGGATAAATTATGAAACACCGTTTTCGCTCTTGAAATAAAATTTCTGTTCATACTCTCAGTAGGAAAACAGAAAACAAAAACTAAAATCAGCGACGTGATATTAACCATAAACTCGACATTCGTGCATACATTGCAGGCCTACACTCTTGGCTGCCATTCACTCAATGACAGCCAACGGCAATGTGAGTAATGTATTGACGGCGCTCTACCCCCCAAAACCGTCTGTCTCGGCTTCAACGACCTAATGCGACACCCAGCCATTCTCGTCTCCAGAGTCCTCTTTCCTTTTGGTCATGAGGTCGGAGAAACGGGTACGTAATCCGAATGAAAACGCAAACCGAGTGGCTTTGGGGACGATCGTGATTTATCAATGCATTCATGCATGACAGGACATGCGCAAACTATCCCGCAAAAGAACACTGACATCGGTATTCAGAGGGAAGGGGGAACGAGGGCTCTAAGAAAACAGCGGAAAGCGAGCCTAAGTTTTGTGACAAGAGAAAATAATGTACCATTATTTTCCCTTGTTACGTGCTTATAGGAAAAATTACTTTCGCTTAGCAATAATTTAAATTCGAGGTCGTTCTAGTTGGGGATCTTCGCAGAGGGGCTTTTTCTTCCCCTATGTTAAGAGCAGCATCATCAACTGAATCAAATAAAAACATTTCTGTTTCGTTGTGGCCCAAGGAACAGCCATGAATACGCAAACTACTGTCATCTTTGAATGTGGTCTTCGTATTCGAGAATGGCAAGCCCTCTGCGATTTTTCTTTTCTGACAAGGAACGCAGTAAAATGGATTTAGAGAGTTGTGGAAATCTCTGTGGTGAGCTGCTTGGTAATAAACCGATTGAAAGCGGTGCGGGCATTTGCGGTTCTCGTAACAAGGAAGTGGATAAACACTGTAGAAGTGATCTAAATATTCCTCTCTCGATTTGAAGTAACTCCCGCATGAGCAATTACATTTCTTGTGGGAGTTTCGCATGTGTATCTCTAACTGGCCCTTGGATAAAAACTGTTTCTGAGGGCAAAACTGACATGAAATTCGCAAAGGCAAAGATGAAACTTTTTCTTGTTCTGCAAAGAAATCTGCTTTCGCTTCCATATGTGGAAAACTCTGCGGGTTGATATTGTGTTCACGTTTCATGTGCGCTCTATTCAAATCATCCGAACAAAACAACTCTTGGCAGTATAGGCATTTAGTTTGTGAGGCTTTGTGCTTCAAAAGCGCTTCTTCGGAGGGAAATCTTTGGCGGTGGCCATGGCACAAAGGGTTTTGACAGAAGAAGTTGTGTTCTTCAAAGTTATGTTTGTCCGTCTCTTCCGTATCGGCAAACACAAGGCGGCAAAATCTGCACGAATCCTTTACAACTTCAAAAATGTCTAGTTCCTGACCATTGATCTCTTGAATTTCCACTTTTTGATTAAACAACTTCAAATTCGCGATAAGTTCCTCATATTGTCTCGCTCGCTCAGCGACCAAGAAAACTCGTCTCCGCCGCGAAATATCTTGGTTGTCGCCTGACTCCTCAACGAAATCACCATATTTCTCAAGAAGGCATGCAATAAGCCCCGTATCAGATGCATAAGGGGATGTTGTGAGCGTGAAATGAGTTGTAATCCAGTCGGGGTCTGATGGCGGAAGGGCTTTCACTGGAGTATCGTTCCGCAGGAAAACGTGAACGTTCAAACGCGATTTTGCGTCCAGCGAAGAAAATTTTATGTCTTCGATGAAGTTGCGGCAGCTGCTTTCCCATATCAAGTAGAACTCATCGTTATGTCTTCCGGCGAACATGTTTATTAACTCAGTTTAAGCCGTTGATTGCGCGTCGATCTAACACGTCTTCAAAGCAGCAGTTTTTTTTATGTTCTCACCCGTAATTGCCCGAATGATGGTAAAAAAAAAAAAATACTATATTGTATTTCCATTCGACTGAAACAGTTCCCGATCCGCAGGTGAACAAACGAACGAACAAACACTATCATCATACATAAGCAGCTTCACTTCGGCTTGAAAACAATAAGAACGTTGACATCTTTGAGTCGTCTTCATATGAACAGATAAGTTTCGCGAGAAATACAAACAGCATGTCTTGAATAGACGTCTCTAGGACAAAAGAGTGCGCGCCTGCTCTATCTTAAGGTCACTAGAACGGTGAACACCGCAATTAGTAATTAGAATTACAAAAGCAGATTAATAACACGAAATTGCAGTGTTAAAAGGTTGTTGATTGAGTTGCAATATTGGTTCAACTTTCATTCAGCTATAATCCTCTTTTATCTTGGTTAAGGATCAAAGTGAAGTGGTATAATCAACTACTAATTGTAAAATGACTGTCTAATCACGTGAGAATAAATGAATGTATCTTTGACGATCAGAAAGCGGCACCTTTCCGGATGAAAAATACTTTTTGACATAAATGGAGCCATGTTTGCGTAGCAGTCGTCCATCGGTCTGTTTGAAGGGTGACTGACTAGGCGCTCTATGAACAAAAAACAAACTCGCTTAATTGAAACTCGAGATGAAGGTTATGAGTCAAAATTGACAACGTTACGTTTATTCCATTCAAAGAGGACTTGAGGTGTAAGTTTTATCTCAATAAGCCGAAAATGTTATCTGCCCGGGCTTTTTTCTTGAATTTAAGAACGCTTCTCATGGTTTTGTTTGGATGATTCTGGCCCAAAGGGCGTGGAACTCAAAGAAAAATGTGATCATGGTTGATCCAATTTAATCCGAACAAGTCACGAATCGAACAAGGGTTCTCCCAAGTTCCGAACTACCTCTCTCATGAAAGTAATTTGGGACAAAGACAGAAAAATCCGGTTACCATGGTTACCACGCACCTGTGGTTATACTTATCTATATCTTATTGACCTTTTTTTAGTATTTCTATTTATTCATTATCCTTTAACCATTTCTGGACTGGCGATTTTTCTGCGTTTTTGCAAAAGTTTTTCTTTCTGCAGCTCGAGGTCTCCAAAATTTCTACCGGTAAATTAAATTACCTTAGCGACTTTTCTGAAGACATCATTTTATTGACCAGCAATAAAGGGAACGGAAAATTTTGCGTACAGTTATTACATTCTTTTTACTGAATCACATCTCTTAATCTCCAGCGAGAGTGATGCCTTTCACATGTAAAAAATATTGGAAGAAACTGAAAAGCTAGGATCAGTAAAGTAAACTCCACAACCGAAAAGCACTGACTTACCAGGAGTTTGTTTTTTATGTCTTTTCATTGGACTTTTGGAGGGTGAATGTCAAATACTTTTAAAGAATACTTCATACGGTTGGTATAACATTGCGCCGTTTCGTCTCGACCAAGAGGCTCATCAGAAACCTTTCAAAATCTGTTTCATTTAGCTCGTTGACCATCGGAAGTCCCGCGAGCAAATTTCTTATCACCACCGAGAGGGCGTTCTCTTGATCTACATAACGAGATTTGTTCTACGGCCTTGCTTGATATCGCATCGAACTTCTCCCAACTTAGGGTCTTTCCACACTAACGAAAAGGTTGTTTATTGAGACAAATGTTTTCTCATCACCAACATTTTGCAAATGGCGTGGTCTGCTGCGACTTGACAAATTTTGGTCGAAGTGGACGAATCTTCGAACGCACCGCAGACAAGATTTCTCCCGGGTTAAAACCGGACAAAATCGACTAAGGCCCAGTTCAGACGCCGTACTTCAGCCGAGTTAATTGAAGAAAATTCGTGACCGTGGCTGGCGCAGTTTAAAGTAACAAATTTGATAAGTGTTATAAAGAACGCAAGTTATTTAAGGAAGTTTTAAGTATTTTATTTGGTCACTTCTTTAAAGAAGTACCTATATAAAGTCCGGCAGTTGATCAGTAAGTGTTTCGGCGCGACCAAATATACTTGCTTTGAATGTGAAATTCCAATATGCAATAAACGTTCAATTTTTGAAAAAAAACAAAGATTACCCTGCTGGTAAAAGCGTCGCTTATTACGAGCGATACACAAAAGACAACTACATAATGCCCAAAGAACCGACTAGACAGAGCGAAGAATATCTGTCAGCATCGTTTTGCTCGGCTCTTCAAGCTGCCATTTTTCTTCTGCAACACTTATGCTCACATGTAAAAACGGCAAGAAGAATACATTAAAATAATTTATGCATTTGATTCGGCTCATGCGGAATACGGCGTCTGAATCAAAGCCGGTCTACAGCCGTTCTCCCCGAGGCGGGATTAATTGACCGAGCCGATCTAAATTTAAATCAGCCGTTCCGAATTGATTCAGACGCCGTTCTTCGATTCGGCTCGGCTGACGTACGGCGTCTGAACCGGGCCAAGACAAAAACGTAATAAACTTGTCGATCATTTATCATAAAAGCTACCGTGACCAGCATTGAACTGAGTCAATTAAACGTAAACTCTCTCATTTTACGAGATGGCAAATAATTGTCTTTTGTTGCGAAACTCGAGGTTTTTAAAACTTTAAAACGACTTCGGATGAATCCTCAAAATTAGAGTTGGTGTCCTTTGGCAAACTATATGTTGGCCGGTCCTTTGAGCACATCAGGCGCTGACTGATGTAAAATTTTTAATGCGGATGCAATACCCTGGCTCCAGAGGTTTCTCTTTTTCTCCCTGTTTACAATCCTTTCGCGCTGCGAAGCAGCGAGATTGGCCGAGCTGCGTAGCAGCGTCTCTTTTTCTCGGAGATACGCAGCTCGGCGATCTCGCTGCTTCGCAGCTCGAAAGGATTGTAAACAGGGAGAAAAAGGAGAGAAAAAGAGAAACCTCTGGTGCCAGGGTACGGATGCAAAAGAGGAAACATTTTTTTTTTTGGACGACAAAACTTGTCCTTTGATTTTGTCGGGACAATTTTAGTATTGTCCGCTAGTGCGGAAAAGCCCTAATTTACAAAAAAAAAATGTATGACAGCTAGGAAAGAGTATTTGTGTAATCACGTCTTAGAAATTAAAGGGCCTCATATCCCGTTAAAGGTTAAGGGCTTCTCAAGGTTTTCCAAAGCTTGGCAGTCCTTGCCGCTGGTCCAATGTTTCGTATTTGGGTTTCCAATCCAGCCTTGTCGTTTTATCACTCAAATTTCTTCCGCTTTCTTACGCTTCGGATACAGAAAGAAAATGTATTTGCATTGCATTGTACGACAAGATATGCAGTAGTAGTTCTTGCGCTCAACAAGCCCCAAACATCAAAACATGACTGAAAATTAAGGTGATTTAGGTCATTTTCCTTTGTAGTTCGTAACTGACCTCATAAATTTGCATTCACTCAGTTGTGTCACTTTCCATCATGCACAAAGCTTTCCTCACATCAGCCTGAGCTACAAGTATCCGACTTGTTAGGCGTCTGGCTTGTTGACACGTCATGACACAGTCGAATTTTCAGACAAATTGATTTTTTGTTTATCAACTGCGTTCTTACGGCTACTCCCGACATGAGAATGACCGCGATTATTTACCAACTCTCCCTTCGTATGTATTCCACCAGCTGGAGACGACGAAGTAATTGAAGAAGGCGAAGGATACACCGCGAAGAAATGATCCAAATATGACAGTCGCTCGCCATAATATTTCCCACAAGGACAGGAACACTTTTTGTGCGAGCTTCGCTTATGAAGTTCTAGTACATCCGAGGAACAGAACACCTTTGTGGGGCAGAAAGAGCATCGAAGTTGATTCTTGATGTGTTCTTTTAATTCGGTTTCTTCGCGAAAAGAGTTTTCCTTTTTGTTAAATTTGCATTCCAGATTTGGGCAAACAAATCCATGCCTCTCTCTGTCGTGAATGTCCAGCTCCTTCTTTTCGGTGAAAGCAATCCTACAGTAGGGACATTTAAATTGTAGAAAATCTAGCAATGTTGTTGTTGTGGAAAATTCCACGCATTCTAGCTTGACTTGTTGCAATTGATAAACGGTTTCAGCCAACTTTTTGTAGCTTTCTGTTGATTTTGAGATCACGTAGTACGCTTGATTGGGAAAAGCATCTCTGACGAATGTATCGGAACCATCTCGACTACCCAAATTTGCTATGGTTTCTGCGGTTCTCGGCCTCCTTTTTTCGCGAGGTGTCGACAACGAATAGTTTGCTTCGAAGTTAAATCTCTTCACATACGACTCCAACAAATTCCACACGGAATCTTCCCGTTCTGAAGCAGCAGGATGCTTAAAAAGCCAGGGCTTGTACTTTGGAAGAAATTTCGTCGAAATGTCTTGTCTGTAGAAGATGTGTAAAACAATTATGCCTCGTAGCGATGGCGACAAAGTAATTCCCTTGATAAAACTGACGAAATCTGTATCCCATTCGACGAAAAAGACAATCCTTCGATTGGAATTCATGATTAAGGCCTCGCAATACTTTTGTTTCTAAATTTCTATAATCTCAATGATAGCACGCCGAAAATCTTTGCTTCTCCGGTTGAACTCCAAATAATCTTTCCATCGAAGATAACACTTTGCAGCAGGCCACGAACTTAAACCGTACTAAATTATCAGTCCTCGAAATTCAAGCAAGTCTCCATTGCTTATTATTACCCGGCGAAAAAATACTGAATTCTATCCACGAGTTTTGGAAGCTTCCAAGTATTGCCTCAGAAGACTAGATAAACTCCAAATACGTGGAGTTTTGACGCGTTGAATAATTCCTTGCGTTTGTTTGCCGAGTCACTGTATCGTCGTATAATTTGTTTGTAATACCCCATAGCAGGTGTTAGATCTTTCTCAAAGTGTTTCAGGTCACATGGTAACCGATAATCTCTCACTTGATTTGCATTGAATGAGACTTGAATATTTCATTGAGGAAATTCCTTCGGGTTTAATGAAGATCTGTTTTTTTTTTTTAGATATTTATTATGTACATAAATTTCACAATTTGAGTTTGGTTTCTATTTCACAGTTGGTTTCAGGTTATTGACTCAGTCAGGGGTCACTCGTCAAGCTGTTATTTTGTTTGTTTTGGAAACGTAAACAAAACCTGCGATTAACAAATAGCTTGACAGCTTTTTTAATATTTTTGATAACCCGCATAGATAACGCTTTTGTGTGCGCCTTAGGTTTAACTTTTGATAATGTAGAAGAATAAGTGAAAAATTACGACGACACTCTCCTCTCTTTCTCTCACTCGTTTAAGCGTCTTAGAGGTTTTTCTCCCATGCGAAAAGAGATCCGAAAAGGGAAATGATTGCGTTTAAGACAACGACGACGACGCTGACTTTGATGATGACGACGACGATGACGATGACGATGACGATGACGATAACGATGACGATAACGATGACGATAACGATGACGATAACGACGACGATGACGATGACGACGATGACGACCACGGTAACGACGATGAGAATGATTATCACACTCGTATGCATACAAAGAAATTAAATAAATCTATAAACAATGAAAAACCAAAAGAAAAAAGATAATTGAAATCTATATTTGTGAGGTACCACTGAGCGTAAAATTCAAGCGAATCGATCAATGTTCTGACGATGAGCTGACACTTGAAACTTTAGCTTTAGAAACTCTTTAATTTAACATTGTCAACTCAGATGGTAAAACCAAATTATCGTGTTATAACTGCCAGAGTTTCTTTTGAAACTTACCTTTTTTATTATTATTTTTTACTATTTATTTACAAGGACTCCTACCAGAGGTACGAATCCTGGCAGAAAAATAGAGATTTCTCTAAACATAAGGCTCAATGCAGAGTTTAGTTTTATCGATTTGCTTAACTGGATAGCCACATTTCAATTCGAACAAAATCAATTCCTTGTACACCCATTTCATGGATTTCATATTGTTGGCATCTAATCTTTATGTTGGATATATCAACAAAGTTGAAATGGTAAATTGGCCACGGTAACGATTACAAAACTGAAGCTGACGTTTCGAGCGTTAGCCCTTCGTCGGAGCGAAAGACGAAGGGCTAACGCTCGAAACGTCAGCTTTTGTAATCGTTACGGTGGCAAATTTACCATTTCAACTTTGTTGATATATCCAAATTATTTCGTTACCCCCACCGACGCAGCCCCAAACAGTTTCTTTCGTAACTATCAGCCTTTATTCATTAATCTTTGTTGGATGAGTGATACCAAATAAATTACTTTGAGAACAGTCGTTGGTTTCTCGTAGCCTCAATAGTCGAGGATAAGGCACGGAAGTCAAGTATAGGTCTCGAAAATGAATTCGCGTCCTTCCAAGCAAGAGATTACATGTATAATCTTTAGAAATTTCTTTGTATTTAGGTTGACACTTTCGGTGACGCTTAGTACGATTTGCGGGCCTGCTATATTTCTGAACGCTGGTAGATTGGGCACGAATAGAACATAAATTTCTAAAAATGGCGGCAGAAACTGACGACACTCTCAATCAGCTCTCTCCAGCATCCGTTCGTTTCACTAGACAAGCTGGATTGGAAAGGAGAAGGCCTTCGTAAGTTCGTCAACCTGACTAGTATTGTAATTACTTAAGTTGAAGCTCTGATTCGTGATATAAAGGGGAAAAATGCGGGAATCAATTGCCGTGATCTGTAAATTTAGAGCCCGATCGGATCGAAGATGTATTAGAAGTCGATCTTAGGTAACTCTCCTCTTAGTAAAGCATTTAAACTGTGATATTATCTTTGTGTAGAAAGCGTCAAACTACATTGAGAAGCTTTAAGATTAAAACAAACAGGAGAGATCGCTCCACACAAGTCTCCACTACTGCAACTGTTACCTCAAGTCAGGTAAGCAAACTGTTAATAAAATAAATCTTTGATTTAATTTATCATAAATATGAAGAGTGTCTCTACTTCGTGGCTCATGCATCCTTGCTAGTAAAGCTCACGCTCATCAATGAAGTCAGTCTAGTATAGTGTCATCTTTACCTTAAGATCCAGTGACCAGCATCATCATCATCATCATCATCATCATCATCATCATCATCATCATCATCATCATCATCATCATCAGGGCTAAATTGGGCCATTCCATTTAATATCCGCACCCCCCCCCCTATTGAAGGCCTGGGATTTCTTAGGGGGAGTGGGGGTCAATGCTATATTTTTCCTTAGGAGGGTTGAACCATATTTCTGAGAGGGGTCGGCATAAAAGTACCCTTACAGAAATTCTCACGAGTAGTCTCTGAAGGGGTTTCAATTGGTTTGCTTGATAGCTACATAAAATTCTGAAGGGAGTCATTTCAGGCAATTCTGAAGGAGGTTAAAAAATTTCTTTTCTGGAGGGGTGTTACAAGAAAGCCTTCAATAATGGAATGGCCCCATTCACTCCCGGCGGAGAAACCCCTCCCTGGAATGATCCCACAGGTATCTGACTTTAGCCAATCTCAACCATGCAGGTCCCAGCTGTCTGGTGAGATCATCCCTCCATCTTGTTTTTGGACGACCCTGTTTTCTGGTCCAATCTCTTGGGGTCCACTCCATTGCTCCAATGTTCCATCTATTATCTGACACCCGTGCTATGTGACCTGCCCATCTTTGCTTTGCCATCCTGATAGCATTGACGATGTCGCTTACACCAGTTTCATGTCGAATCCAGGTGTTTCGCTTTCAGTCTCGAAGGGTAAGGTTCAGCATTCTACGTTCCATCTCTCGCTGTGCAACCGCAAGCTTCTCTGCCATAGCATTGTTCAATGCCCATGTCTCGCACCCAGAAGTCATTACTGGTAGAATGTACTCATGGTGTATCTTCCTCTTGATCTTCATACTTGCCTTGCGGCTTCTCATGATGTTGTCCACTTTTCCAAAGGCTGCCCAACCAAGTGCAATCCTTCTCCTAATCTCAGGAAGTAGGTCACCATCTTGTGTCAATGTCTTTCCTAAGTATACATAGCTGTCTGCCTCAATGGTCTTGCCATTGACAGTTATTGTTGACATGGTCATTGAGCCTCACTTTAGTCTTGCCTAGATGCATGTTCAGGCCAACTGGTTTGCCTGTCTTATGGATGTCAATGAGCATACCGTTCACTTCCTCTGGTGACTTGGCCAACAAGATGATATTGTCAGCAAAAATTAGATGGGAGAGATATTCTCCATTGATCGAGAGGGCTCTGCCTTCCCAATCAATTCTCTTTATGATCTCATACCAAAGACATGATATAAAGAGACTCTGTGGGTGATATGTTGTCACCCTGTTTAGCTCCCCTCTCCAACATTATTTTATGACTGTCCCTCTGTAGTTTTATAACCAAGGTGGCACCATTGTACAGGTCACGTAAGATAGCGTTATAATCCTGATCAACTCCTTGGTTTTCCAGTGCCTTGAAAAGCGGTGTAAATTCAATGGAGTGGAAGGCCTTCTAGTAGTCTATAAAGGCAAAACAGAGTGGAATCTTATCCTCGTTTGCCTTCTCTTGTGGCTGACTTACAATGTGAATGTGGTCGACGGTAGAGAAACCCGCCCTGAAGCCTGCTTGCTCTCTTGGTTGGTGTTGGTCTAAGGCACCTAGCATCCTTTGAAGCAGGATTTGTGAAAAGACTTTGTACGTTACTGGCAGAAGGCTAATCGGCTTGTAGTTCTTAATATCAGCCATGTCCAGCATAATTAATAATAATAATAATTTTATTTTTAAAGCAGATAATGTAGGAAGTGGCTGCTCAATCTTCCAAGCTGGTGGCTCATGTTAAAAACACTCAATTCCTGATCGAATTGGAATTTGGAATGTTGCTTTTTGCAAAGGGAGGAAAACCTGAGGACCTGGAGAAAGCCCTCTGAGAACCAACAACAAATTCAACCCACATGTGATGCCAGCTCTGGGAATCAAACCCAGGCCCCAGTGGTGGGAGGCGAGCGCTCTCACCACTGCACCATCTCTGCTTCTGCATGTACTATCACATTATAGTAATACCACAAAATAATTCATTTGAATCATGAGAAAAAGGGAAATGACCAGCAACCTAAGAAGCTTTGATTGTTGAACAAATTCTCCTTGTCAGTACCAAAGGAAATGTATAGAGAACAGTATGGAGAATATAGATACTGATGTTAGGGGTGAAAAGGGTTAACACCTGAATTTGAATATACGAAAATCATATATGTGCACTGTGGTTTCATGAAATGTAAGAAAGTGATCCTTGCAGTAATGAACCCTACTTATGTAGTAGTGGAAATGAGGGCTTAAGAAAATTTCAGGATACAGGATTTGAACAGGATTTGAACCCATGACCTCTGTGATATCGGTGCAATGCTCTACCAACTGAGCTAACAAGTCAACTAGGAGCTGGTCATTACGTTGGTTTGTAGTAAACCCATCGAAGTGATAACAATGAATTTGAATATGCAAAAATCATACATGTGTATATGTGGTAGTGGAAATAAGGCCTGTAAAAAAATTTCAGGCCCATACGTTAAAACCTTTTATAACATAGCTTGTAAATTAGTGCAATCAAATTCAATAGCGTGAGCATGCTTCAATTTTCCATTGTGCATGCTTGTGACATCAGCAAACAAATGCCTTAAAAAAAAATTTTTTCTCGTGAGTGACTGAAGCATTTTTCATTAAAAAATGGGAAAAACTTCTGCAAAAAAGTTAAACTAGACATGGCAACAAGCTGATGAAAATCTGCCTACTTTTTCTTTGGGAATGGATTTTTTAACTCCCAAGAAAGAATCCAGAGAAAGGGGAAACAAAACAATCACGGTTTCATCTCCTTTCAGAACTCTAACTTCATTTCCACGCATGAATTCACCTGTCAGTTTTTTACCAATCTGAGACAAGACCATTGGAGCATGGTGAAATGCTTTTCCGAAACAAAATAAACAACGCATTGAAGTGTAGGAGAGGGAATTTGTGCCCTTTATACATTACAGAGTTGAAATTGTTATAAAACAATTGGTTCATACGTCAGCTGTGCGTTCATCGAGATGTGAAGTACTTGGGAAGTTTGGAGAGCACTCAAGAAGCTAGAGTTGCTCTTGGCTATGCCTTGAGCGACTCTTACACATCTTTCCTGCTCTCCAAATTTCCCACATGCTTCATATCTCGATGAATGCATGCTGATGTATGAACCAATTGTTAAATAGCATTTTTGGTTTTGTTTGCTTTAAAGGGATCACCAGGTGCACTTCCAAGTAGGCAAGAACTGTTTCCAGTACCAGAAACACCAGATCAAGCTCATGCAAACAACTCAACAGATTCATCAGGATCTCCTTTGGTTGGACATCTGGCAGCCTCAATATCAAATGTTACCCATTATCTTGAGGTTCCTCAGGACAGTTCTCCAGTTATCCCACGTCAAAGCAGTGTTTTTGCAGACCATGAAAAAGTGTTATTAGTTACACGCTCTAGGACACCTGATGGAAGTCCAAGGTCAATTATATTGGACAGTCCAGAGGGCAAAACTCAAACAGGTTTGTAGCATTATTTATTTAATATGAATTAATCACCACAGCAACCAAACTACTGTCTGCATCCAGTTTAAATTTTTGTAGTTGAAGTTCTGTCTAGTTTATTTCCTTTTATTGTTTTTTTTTATTTTTTTCTGCAGCTATCTGCTGATTGAGAAACAAAGTGAAAAATTGATGCTTTTATTTCTGCCAACAGATCAAGGAAGCGTGGACAGAACTCCAAATCAATCTTTGCCAAAGGTATGAATAGACAAATTCAACCCTTTACTCCCAAGATCTAATTAATCTGGTCAACATTGGAGCTCAGAAGAAAATATCTTTGCTTGGTTCAGCTTTACAGGATAATTCATTAATAGCTGCAGCTTTTGTGAAAAACTGTGTTTTGAAGCTAGTCGAGCAGATTTTGGGTCACTGTTGTGGTTTTAAAAGCTTAAACTTACCACAAACCTATTGACAGCTTGTACACTCGACGGTCTTTCGATCCAAAATGGCAGCCTGAAAATCTCGGACAGACGCAGAAAGCAAAATTTCAAGTCAGATAGTTTTTGGGTTGAAAAGTAATGCCACTCTTATGACTTTTACTTTTCTCTCTTTCTCCTGCCCTTTTTTTCCCCTCTCTTTGCCTGAAGTTTCTCCTCACTTGCTGGAAATTTTGTAGGCTTCATTTTGGTGTAGAGATTTTTGAGGAAACTACTCATTATTTTCAAACCACATGCTCAGAAAGGTAGGTGGGTAATGGAACAAGATTTTTGTGCAGATTTTCAGGTCAAAGTTACATGGCTTTTTGGCTATTTCTCCAATCTCCTTCACTCAAATTGCGCTCATTCTGGTATCGTTTGTAAGATATTTTTAACCTGTTCAAGTACGTGCTCAAAGTCATGCTCCAGGGTTAAAAGTGATGGCATCACAAGGTGAAGAAAGGGTGTGGGTCCACATGGACGCATACGGGCGCAGTGGACGTCAATAGGTTAATCCGGTCAACATTAATAATAATAATGATAAAGAATATATTTATAGAGCACTTTAACTATTGGTCAATATTCAAAAGTGCTATACAGTAAGAATATATATCAAATAGACCAAAAATCACAAATTAAAAGGAAAAGTCTTCACAGTCTTTTTTTAAACACAGAAATACTGCTACTAGATCTAATAGTCAGCGGTAAAGAGTTCCATAGAACTGGTGCAGCGTGGGTAAAAGCGCAACCCCATTGGAGCGCATTGACCAACATTGGAGCTCAGAAGAAAATATCTTTGCTTGGTTCAGCTTTACAAGATAATTCATGGCTATTGTGATGTGGACTATACTAGATATGTTGATCTGACTGGCCCGACCAGAACTAGAAGGAACCATGATTTTTAATTAATATCAGACCTAGAGCGGCAAGGATAAACTATTTTAAATTCTCATTTTTAAACCGTTATATGTTAATGACTGGAACTCATTACCTAATTCTGTTATGTTGGCTCCCAGTTTAAATGTCTTTAAAAATCGATTATTTAATTATCTTCATACTTAGTTGTTTTGTATTTTTACTATAAATTACTGTATTTAGATTTTATTGTGTTATTTATTATAATTTACTATATTTAGATTTTATTGTCAAGACATAGTAGTTCCTCCGTTTTCTTTTTTATCTAGATGTGTGGTTATGCATTAGACATTTCTTTTTATTTTACTATCTTCTAACTTGGAGAGCAGTTTTTACATGGGAATTCATTTTCCCCCTATTGCTTTCCTTTACCTTTTGTACCTATTTATTGTTTATTATTCTTGTACAGTGGTAAAGAGCGTTTATTAAACTTAAACTTTAATCATTCTCGTTACTTACTGCCATACTTTTCCTTGTAATTTAGGTTGAAAAATCTGGCCTTCTTCCAAATCAACACCCTCTCGCTGATAAACTTATCTGTTCTCATAATAACCTGTTTATAAATTAAATAACTATTTGGAATTGCAAGAAGAAGTTAGATATTTTTATCACTTCAGGGATTTATTAACCTTTTACTTCTCAGGATCTTAATTAGCAATTCTCCTTACTGTCTGTCATACAATTCTTATGATGCTAGTTTAAAGAATTTGGTATTGGATCAATTAGGTAAAGGTAAAGCCTGCTTACGAGCCAAGTGGCCCATCGGGCCAGTGCTTAACTCAGGTTTCCATAGCATGAAGCAACCAGGAGTATTTCTACCCCCCCCCCCCCACCCCGTCCCCTGGATGGAATGCCAGTCCATCGCAGGGTTACCCACAGCATTAAATTCACCGGTACTAATTTAAACCCCTGGGTGAAGAGAAGCACTGTGAGAGTAAAGTGTCTTGCCTAAGAACACCCACCAGGGCTCGAACATGAACCACTAATTTGATCCAGAGTAGAGCACACCAACCATGAGGCCACCGCGCCTCACTATTGGATCAACTAAGAATTCCCTAGTTGATATTTTCGTTCAGTTAGTCTCCTTACTCGTCTGCTTTTATATTGTAGTTAAAAAAAAGTTTTTGTTTTTTACTTTTTGCAGTTGTTATCAGACAAGACTCCCGTTTCAGGTCCTGTTGCATTTAAGACAAGAAATAGCAGAAAGAGGCGAGGAAAAGATGCTGAACTGGTAGGAGATGAGCAGATGGAATTGTTAGAAAATGAGTACAGAGGTGAGAAGAAAACCAAAGTGTGATAACTCAGTGACGCATTTTTAAAACGTACTCAGTATCTCAAAATTTAAGAGAAAATTTCACAAGCCATTTTAAAGTCCAGATTACATGAAAGATTATATTGTCAGTATTAAAAGTCCAGATTACATTTTAAAGTCCAGATTACATGAAAGATTATATTGTCAGTATTAAAAGTATCTTAAAGTTATAAAAAAAAATCATTTGAATGCAGATCTGTATATTTAACAACTATTCACCAAAGTGGAGGTGGTTAGTGGTGGATATTTACCAAGCTGCAAAGCGACGAGGTAAATATCCACCGCTAACTGCCAACACTGAGGTGAATAGTTGTTTTAGTATATACTAAAACAGTGAGATAATATACACCACCAAAAATTGATTTGAGTGATTTCTTCACTTGTCACGGATGCAAACTGATACCATTTTTTCCCAAGTTGCTCGGAGGCAAATAGTAAAGGATATTCAGAGTTTGACTAGCCAATCAGAGTGCGCCTTCAACACTATCCACTGTTTTAGTATACACAAATATGTCATATTTACAAGAACAACGATAGAATTAAAATGGACAACATATGATAGTTGTCTTTTTTTTTTTGTACTATACTACAGCCAATGCTATAGTATAAAGTATCTCACTACCTAAAACTTATACAAATGTGATTGCTTCCTCTTACAAGGGCAGCTGGTGTAATCTGCTTTTAATGTTAAAACTTATCACCAATCATTGTTTGTTTCTATTAGAAAATAACTTTGTGAGGCTGTTTAATGCTGATCATGGAAGAAAGAAGAGAATGTCAGAGATAACAGACCTTGATGTTATTCTAACTTCTGTTGAGGAGGAAGCTCTTGAAATCAGGTACTTAAAGTGTCTTTGGAAAAATTTACATACAATCCCAATACGATTCTAAGATGAAGCCTCTGTCTTAAATGGAATCTATTGTTTGCTTTACTCAGGGTTCGTACGTGTCTTGAAAACCCTTGAAAACCCTTGAATTTCGGGAGGCCAATTTCAAGGCCTTGAAAGTACTTGGATTTTGTTTTGGGTCCTTGAAAGTCCTTGATTTTTTATTGAACAACATCGAAAAATAGCTGCTTTTGTTTTGCACCATCGGTAAACCCAAAACATAGATGTTTACAGAAACATTTTTTCTTGGTTTTTAGGTAAAATTGTCATTACAAAAAGTCCTTGAAATTTCTAAGTACGGTCCTGGAAAGTCCTTGAAAAGTCCTTGAATCTTTGGCCTGAAAAAGTGTATGAACCTTGTTTACTGTTTTCTATTATCAATGAGGCACTTGCATTATAAAGTATGGGGCTGTATAGAAATTGTGCACTTTCTTTCAACGTTTCAAATGAATCATCTGTGAGTAGTTTTGGGAAGTTGACATATTTTTAAGGTAAGCCTCATTTCAACCCTCAGTTCTGTCATGGGTATGAAATGGCTCATCCATTCTTGGTTGAAAATTTTAGCGACAAAGTCTACATTTTTCAATTAAGGAAGTTGGTGGCAAGTTTGCATCTTACCTTAGCAGTTTGCAGTAAGATTGTTACCATGGACCTTATAGTTAAACAGCCTAGCCTTCTTTCAAGTTTGCAATTGTTCGAAACAACTGTGTGATAGGGTTTTGTGTTAAGTTCACTAAATTACAAGAAGGTGCAGTAGTGCTTTGTTTTCATAATCTCAATGCAGAGTTCTTTTAGAGAAACCAGAACTTAAGTTTGAAGTCAGTTCTATGTGAATGTTATATAAATCTGTGGTCATTGTCAGTGGAAGTTGGGATTACTTGTCCCAGTGAGAATTTGCCCTCGTTTCTTTAAAATATTCCTAACCAATTATTATAAGTGTTGTTCCAAGAAAACCAGGCTTCAATGCTTTACACCCTAACATCAATATGCATATTCTCCATACTGTTCTCTATACATTTCCTAAGGTGTTGACAAGGAGAATTTGTTCTACAATCAAGAGCTTCTTTAGTTGGTGATCATGGATAGTGCGCTGGACTGCTGTGTGGGAGGTCGAGGGTTCGAGCCCCGGCCGGACCAACACTCAAGGTCTTAAAATAATCGAGAAGAATATGCTGCCTTTCTATAACATCAAGAAATGGTTAGATATTCTAGTCTTCTCGGATAGGGACGAATAAATGGAGGTCCCGTCTCCTGCAGGGTTGGGGGTAGGAGACGTTAATTTCCTACGCACGAGATTACTGTGTGATGGATGTCCTCCCCTGGGGTGGGATGGGTGGGTTTGTTGGAGCTTAAACCTCGTAGGGGACCCATGTCCTATTGTTTCTGCTCCAGTACTTGGTACAAATCCTCAAATAAAAAAAAATAATAATAAAAATCATTTCTTTTATTCTCATGACTTTCATGTGTGATCCAGGGGTGATATTGTAAGGAGAAATTAGATGTTGGTTGCTCTGAGGGTTCAAACAGTTTGTAAGCAATTTCCTTGGTACCTTTATTTTGATAGAAATGACATTGAGACAACAGTTGGGAAGCAAGCCATAAAAGAATTCTTCATACAAATGAGAAAAACGTTCAGTGAAACAGTAAGTATTTGGTACCATGAAATCAAGTTTGTTTGGTTATGGTGGAACTTGTATAATACAGTTTATGTAGTTAGTATTCATAGCAATGTGCAATGCTTTTTTGTGGTTCTAATGTTTTCTTTCTTTAAATTTTTCAAACCAGTTTGAATTTTTTTAAACTAGTTTGTTAACTAATAATTATTAAATCACTATTGACTCGGAGGTTTATCAAGCTGTAACTGCTGTTGAAATTAAATGCAAAACCTGTGCTTGAGATGATCCTTAACTTTGTCTGTGTTTTGTATTTGTCACCTATATCTAAAACAGAGAAAAATGAAAATGTTTAGAAATTTTTCTGATTCTTCCCTGCCTCCAAAAAAGGAACCTCTATATATACATTGAGTAGTATTCCTGAGTACTTTTTAATTAGAAGTTGTGCTGTAACTTGGTGATCAGTATTTTAGCTCACATCTAGATCGAGTCAATAATTTACAATATTGCAGTAATACTCAGATAATACACATTATAACATAACCAAACTAAAGCGCGCACTATGATTGGTCAATTTAGCATCCCCTATTTGCCCATGGGTGTATGCTGCTGATGCGAGCAAATGCAAAGACTATTTTCCCATGTGCGCTTGTTTTTTCTGGTCACGTAAGATTTGTTAAATAAAAGGGAACTCTTTAGCTACAATGTATCAATGTTATAAAACAAATGGTAAACACCACAGCGTACACTTTTGAGTTATGGATGTACTTGGGAGGTTTGCTAAGCACTCAAGAAGCTAGAGTCGCTTGAGGCTATCGCCTCGAGCAACTCTTACGCTTCTTTCGTGCTTAGCAACCTCCCGCGTGCATCCATAATTCAATAGTGTACGCTGTGGTGTTTACCATTTGTTAATGAAACCATCGATGGTAATATTACCTTGTCTTCATCTTGCAGATCGATATTCACAGAGAAAACCAAATGTTAAAGACCAACCTAAGAAAGGTTTAACTATTAAGTTTACTTTTTATAATTTTAGTATTCAGAGAAACCAAGTACTACAAAGGGTCTTTTCTCAAGGTGGGAAAAAAAAAAGATTCAGCAACCATCTAAAACTAATGAGAAATGATACAATTTGGATATATCAACAAAGTTGAAATGGTAAATTGGCCACCGTAACAAAAGCTGATGTTTCAAGAATTAGCCCTTCGCTCCAACTAAGGGCTAACGCTCGAAACGTCAGCTTTTGTAATCGTTATGGTGGCCAATTTACCATTTCAACTTTGTTGATATATCCAAATTATTTCATTACCCCCACCGACGCAGCCCCAGTTTCTTTAGAAACTATCAGCCTTTATTAATGAGAAATGGTGATGATTACCTCTGTTAGTCATTGTAATTGTTACCATAATGGTGAAATTACTGCTGATTAAAATATTTAAAAAATATATATATATACATTTTTTTAATTTCAAGCTTTGTGTGCTACAGATTGGTTCTCTGCACTCTTTACTAGTCAACCCTTAAACTGCCAAGATCTGATTGTTAATTCTCCCCTTGAGGTGCCACACATTTCCTTCGTAAATGACTTGCAAGAATTTAGATCAAGATCAGAGCTTCTACCTGATAAGTCTGAGTATTCTCATTACCTGTTTTCTGGAGAATGTAAGGATATTATAGGGAGAAGTTACCTGTTAATCATTTTTTAGGAGTTCCAGGCTGAGTTACATACATACGTTACATACATACATACGTTACTTGACCACTCCCCATAGGGGCTTTTCAGGGTCAATTCCCACCCATTCCACCCCAGGGGAGGACATCCACCACACAGTAATCTTGTGCATGGGAAATTAACGTCTCCTACCCCTAACCCTGCAGGAGACGGAGCCTACGATTTATTCATCCTTATCCGAGAAGACTAGAACATCTATCCATTTTTTGATTATAGAAAGGTAGCAAATTCTCCTCACTTATTTTAAGACCAGGAGTATCGGTCCGGCCGGGGCTCGAACCCTCAACCTCCCGCACAACACAATCCGACGCTCTAAACAATTGAGCTAACCGTTTAAAATGGCTACAGACTACTGTTTGTTTAACTAAATTCATCGGTTGATTATCAATCTTTAATTGATAATATGATTGACTATGTGTGTAGGCTCATTCAAGTGTTATCTTCCAGGCAAAATCCAAAGTTAACAAATTACGCAAGGATCTCCTAAGTGTACAGCAAAAAAGGTCAAGGTGAGTGACTTTGTGTTCTATCTACCGACGAATCACTACCCAACGGCATGGACTTATTAACCAGGCCTCTAACTGCCATGAGTGATCAATACCAAATTCTCCAAACTCAAACCATAAGAATAGTGTGGCAGAGAATAGGGAGAATTGCTGATGAGGCCAGTTTTATAGAGTTTAGAGGCCAGGGTCATAAACAAGAGGATTATACCCCAAGGTGTCTCATCTGATATGTGTCTTAAATATGATCTTAGATTAAAGTAATTAACATTACAAAGTTTATTTCAAAGAAGATACATCAGATATGTTGTGTTTTTATTCAATTTAATATACGGGCATTATGGTATGGATATTTCTGATAAGTTGTTGTTCTGTAAAGATTGTGGTGTGGATTATAATTTAGTAGAACAAATATTTTTAAATATACCTTTTTTATCCATATTATTAATGAATGGAATAGTCTTCCTAATAATGTAAAGGATTCTGTCAGTATTTCCAGCCTTAAAGTGAACATAAAGTTACTTCATTTTTTGGTAATACTTTAAAGAATTTCAGATTTAATTCAATTTAATATTTTTATATTAAATTTTGTACTTTGATAATTGTTTCTTAATATTATAGGTATATTTTGTTGGCTTACTGGAGAGCATCCCTCATATGGTGTCTAGGACGCTTTTGGATGCTGCCTCTCCATCATCATTATTTTTATTCATTATTTATTTATTATTATTATTATTATTTGTTTGTTATTATTATTTATTTATTTATTATTATTTGTTTATTATTATTTATTTAGCATTTTAGATTTGGAGAAACTGTAATAAATTAAATCTAAGATCTCTTTGTGTCATTCACAGGATCTTGGCAAAAATTGAACAAGAAAAAAAGAAAGTGCAACAAAATCAGGAGAAACAAAAGGTAATTAACTGTAAGGGAAAATAAAAGAACGAACTGTTGATGAAACAAACATTGCTCTTTGGGGGTATTAAAGCTGAGTGCTACATATTTGTAGAAGATTATGTCCTGCACTGTATATATTATTTTGCTGTAGATGAGGTAGCTTTGGCTTGCATTCTAGCAACTGCTCACAGTAATTTTTAGAACCACTCTGGGTAGATACATTTGTTGATGAAGTTTGAAAACATATAACACATGCTAACTTTCTTACTTTTATAACTGTTAAGGTAACACCATAAAACTGATTTCCTTTAATTTCTTCAGGTCCTGGAAGATTTTAGCTCCTTTTTATTTAACCTTGAAGCATTACAAGACGAGTACAGAAGAGAGTCGTCCTCCAAGAAGGCATCCACACAAGTGAGTTAACCATCATCATTTCCCTAAAACAAAAATGATCTGGAGGAAACCTTGCACTGACAAATTATTTGATCATTTTGCCAACAATTTCAAATGAATGAGTTATCTGTGATCAATAATCTTTCTCTGCTAATCATCTTCTTCTCTGTCCAATTGCAGTAAAATTTGTGTTGTGGGTGTAAAAGGTAGCTTGTGACCAAGCCCTCATAATAAACCTTTTAACTCCCAGAAGTGATTAACATGTAACTTCTCCCTATAATATCTATACATTATCCAGCAAACAGGTAATGAGAATACTCAAACTTATCAAGTAGAAGTTGCCACCTTGACCAAACACTAAATTCTCGTAACTAATTGACAAGGAAATGTGTAGCAGCCAGAGGGGAGAATTAGCAATTAGATCTTGGGAGTTGAAGGGTTTTAATTGGAAAGTGTGAGGCCTTGGGGATGTAAGCAGTTGTAGAGTTAGTGTCACCCCCCCCCCCCCCCAAACAAACCCAAACCTCTCCCTGCTGTGCCAAGAATGAGGGCCTGGTCACTAGCTATTGTAAAAGGTGAGATAAAGAACACAGGATTTATGATATTCATGCAATCAACAATTACTCACTCCAAGACAGTACCTAATTTTTGAAGGCATCAAGCTTTCATCTTAGATAGGTTTTTGTCGTAAGATCGTTATAGTTAATTAAGCTTGTTTATAAAAGTGGGTGAGTATTCAAGGCAGACACCAACCTTTATAGAGTCTTGTTCACCTGCCTGAACACATCCATTTTTCAGAATTCTTATAATTAGAAGCCAGGGGCCCATTTCTCAAAGGTCCAAGTAACTTGATGGGCCTGAAGCCATGTTTTGAAATCAAAATTTTATAAGATCAGTCCTTTTTGTTTCTTTAGCTGATAGTTTTATTGCATCATTTTCAAAACATTTGAAATCCCTATCTTGAATGAAAACAGAACAGCTTTATAGGCCCATTAAGTTACCTAACCAGGACTTTCAAGAAATGGGCCCCAGGACACTGAATTTCAATGTGTTGGAGTTTCCATTTACAATCCTTCTGTTTTAACTGAATTTCTTTTTGATATTTATTTCAGGAATGTGGGTCATGTGACAACCTTCCCAGTTTGCTTATTGAAGGGCATAGTTCATTAACAGCTGCCAACCAGCTTAGATCCATCAATGAACTTTTACAACAAAGACAGTGATTGATAGAAATCTATTAATTTAATGTTAACACAAACTTTTGAGCAAATAAATATGAAGAAAAAATAATATTTTTGAAGACGAGGTTTGAAAATGTCTGATCACTGAGTCATAGCCAAGTTTATTGATAAATTATGTTCAGTGACCATAATTATGAGAAAAAAAAAAAAAGAATAAATAAACAAAAGAAAGAAAAACTGACCAAGAATTAACTACTAAGTGATTAACATGAAACTTCTCCCAATAATATCCATACATTATCCAGTAAACTGTTTATGAGAATTCTCAAACTTATCATGTAGAAAGGCTGAAAGTTTCTAAAGAAACTGTTTGGGGCTGCGTCGGTGGGGGTAACGAAATAATTTGGATATATCAACAAAGCTGAAATGGTAAATTGGCCACCGTAACGATTACAAAAGCTGACGTTTCGAGCGTTAGCCCTTCGTCGGAGCGAATAGAGGAATTGTGTGTGCTTTGTCATCTTGATCTAAATGCAAATTCTCAAGTGGAGCAGCTGGAGAGGAGATTTAACAAGCAGATCTTTGGAATTAAACGCCTAAATGCTTTATTTCTTAATGTTTCAGCGGGACATTATGATAATTCATTTCACCTGAAAAATTTAAAGCAAGAAAACACTTTAGCCATGTATGAATCAAGGATCAAAAATCAAGATTATGCCTGAAACTTATTTCTGGCAAGCATGAAAAAACATTGATCCCTCACACTATTTTTTAATTACCTGTCTCCATTCTATTCCTTTGTTCCTGGTAGAATATGTATCTTAATTATACCAAGTTTTTTTTTCTTTTTTTTTTTTGGGTGGATGAAAATTCAATTGGCAAGTTGTGTTGTGTTTGATAGTAGGGTCCGCAGACAACAGCAACGTCTTTTTCTAGAGTAGAGTTAATTTTTTCAAGTCTGCACATGCAAAACATTCATCAAAGTTTGCTTGTCTGTGGCAGTGACGTATTCTTTTTTCACTTTTTCTCTCAACTTATTATAATTATAGCTTCATTTTTCTTCAAAGAAGACACTCGCCTGATTCTTTGTTCGAAACAGACGCCACGCGCCAGCTGAGAAGGACACGGTTCCAAATATGGTAGGGCAACTTTGGCGGCTTCTTATCTGTGATTGGTTAGCTAGCGGCTTGACAGACAACACCAAGCACGGACTCACTTCACTCATCCCCCTCGTAAGTTGTGTGTTTCTCGGATCGAACATGTCGGGCCGCGGTGGAAAACAGGCTAAGAGGGCGAAAGCAAAATCTAGGTCAGCCAAGGCAGGCCTACAGTTTCCTGTGAGTCGAGTTCACCGTTACTTGCGCCAAACGACTCATCATTTCCGCATCGCATCGGGTGCGCCAGTTTACCAAGCAGCCGTCATGGAATACTTAACCGCTGAGATCCTAGAACTCGCAGGAAACGCGGCCCGTGATAACAAGAAAACTCGAATTATACCGCGGCACATTTTGCTGGCTGTTGCCAACGATGAAGAACTCCATCAGGTTAGTGTTTCATTTAAAATCTTCCAAACAAATCTGTAGCTCTTTTTTAGTTCATTGTACTAGTATTAGAGATATAACTTTCTGATGTTATCAGCGCGCGGTTCTTGCCCACGGCTCAGATTCTGTGCGACAATTGGACAGATAGTCGCTCAAAGGAAAGCAGTTAAAATTCGTTGTTCCTCATGGACCCTTCTCACCTTACTATATCATTCCTTCAATGGATTCCTTTTTAACGCAGTCGCAAGTGTGGAAAAGTAGCGATATACACTTAATCGTGAAGGGAGTAAGTCTTACGAACTTTTGATCAGCACATGAACCTACTAATCTTCCAATCGAACAGCTGTAAAACCCGCGTTGTTGAGCAATCGCGCTCGCTGTCTGTGGCTTTGTGAATTTTATCACTCTTTGCTTGAAGGGAAAATTCTTACTTTTTATGCACTGTATTTATTTCGTCTAATTTCACTTTCGTTCGACCCCAAACAAATCTTACATGAAATACAGTACCGCGTGTATTCTGGCTGGTGCCTTATTGTCACGACTTTCTTTTTTATAGCAAGGACAAAGAGTTTGTTAAGTGTTATTTCACATCATCCGAGGAATTTTTTCTGGTTTTGATATCAAGAATTCAATGATTACTCACGAGGAATTTTTCCTTTCACGAATTTGTGACCTCGTACAGGTTCTAAATTCAAGTCGGTATTGGTTTAAGGTCTAAGGATCGCTTCCGGTGGACTGATCGTGGTACATATATGAAGATACTCAATTGCAGTTACGAGAACAAACTTACTTTTTTCCGCTTACTGCTTTGGGAAAACTAAATGGTCACCAAAATAACTTGTAAATGCCAACCTTTGGAGACTTTCTGGGAACTTATAGAGTGCATTATGTAATAAGCTTAATGATACAGTCATTCTATTGGCTCTTACTGATTATCTGTCAGAGGGCAAATAAAACAGTGCTAGTCCAATTTTCTCATTAGAATATGAAAAAAAAAAAAAAAAAGATTCCATCTTGCTGTGTGTCTGTTCAGTTTGAGATAACAGATGAAGTTGTAGAATAGTGAGAGGATCAGGTACCCACCTGTCTGTGTCTTTTGTTTCACATTTTGTTTGTTCTTTTTTTTCGTACATTACTGCACAAATGTAATACACAGTGCTCAACTTATTGCTAAGTTGACCTTGCAGTTAGGGAACATCCTTGGGGTTCTAAATACATTTCCTTAGTAGAGGTACCCCTTGACTGAAATAAACAGATAAGGAATCACAGATAGAATAATTTTTTTTTAGCCAGGACCAAAGTTTGTGAAGTCAACATAGTTCCCATGGTATATATACCACATTTTGAATTATGATAGAAATGTCTGTGCCCACATTAATGAACACTATAATGAGACCTGTTTCTACAACTGCCCACCCACCCCTCCCCTTATACAATGTTAACCCTAACACTAGTCCTGCTATCAGTTGACTGCAGGGGGAGGGGTAGGTCTGCAGTTCCTCGGTTACAGTTGAACCTTGATTATCTGAACATCAATTATCCGTTTTTTTTTTTTTTTTCAATTATCCAGACTTTTTCTCTGGTCTCAATTTTTTCATGAATATTTATTAGTCATGATCAACATCTGTAGCCATATTCTTTTAAAAACTACAGCATTGAAAAGTGAAGTAAAGGCGATGTTTCTCTACAAGACAAACTGATTGACTTCAACATTTTAGACCAAATGAATATAAAAACATTTTTCATTCATTTTAATTGTTAATACACGTGCGTAGAGGTGTTCACATAGGACAGTGAAGATGTAGACCACATCTTTTTCAAAACAATTTGTGAATGTTTTTGTTTCAGGATTAAATATTGCTTTCTTAATTTAATCAGTTTTTGTTTCTCATTAATATTCATATTCTTGATTATTTGGACCCTCAATTATCCAGACTATTTCGTCTAGTCCCCTAGTCTTGTCCAGATAATTGAGGTTTGACTGTATTGATAACTAGATGATATATATCCTTCTAGTAGCCCTGAATTTTGGAGTTTATATGTCCAGCCCTGGTTGGGTAACACTATTCATTGGATAAAACTCTGTCTGATGGATAATGCTATACATTTTTCTATCACTTAACCACCAGATAGCAATTTATCTGTTGGATAAAGTTATCGGTCCTTTATACTCCTGGGCCCTGGTTGATTAAACCAAATTCAAAAGCTTTCATTTGATATATTCCTTGTTTACCAAAGTGAGGTTTATCTTTTTCTATCACTTAACCACCAGATAGCGATTTATCTGTTGGATAAAGTTATCCGTCCTTTATACAACTGGGCCCTGGTGGATTAAACCAAATTCAAAAGCTTTCATTTGATATATTCCTTGTTTACCAAAGTGAGGTTTATCATAACTTTACCAGTTGTTGAAAGGTGTGACAATTGCATCTGGAGGTGTCCTTCCAAATATTCACCCTGAACTTTTGAAGAAAAGAAAAGGTGGGAAACTTGTAGCACCAGATGAATTAAAGCCAAAGCACCCGAAGACAACATCGGCACCCAAACCAACTACATCGGGGAAGAAGATGACAAGTCCAGTAAAGAAGGCTGTCTCGCCTGCTAAAAAAGCACCTATTTCTGCTGGTAAAGCGAAAAAGAAAGGGGTGAGTGAAAGAGTCTTTTATCTCTATTATTAGGATTATGATGATGATGATGATGATGATTATTATTATTATTATTATTATTATTATTATTTATTCAATGGGGAGCAGATTACCATAGGTTGTGAAAAGTCAGTATTAGACATGAAGGTCTAATACCTCTCAGATTGTTGATGTAGGGGGTTCATTAATGCTTTAACTCCCTTGAATGACCAAGACAGAATTTCTCCTTATAATGTTAGGGGGATATTAAGCAGACAAGTGATGAGAATAAGGAAAAATATCAAGTACGGGATTATTGCTGTATTTATCCGTGTATAAGTTGACCCCGTGTATAAGTCAACCCCCCATTTTCAAGGTCAAAAATCGGATTTTTCATCATTTCTAGTTAAAGAAAAATTCAGACTGATAGAAATTTCCCAAATGATTGATCTCATATTTCCGAGGAGTTATTGAAGACATGGGGAATAAAAAAAAACTGCAGAGCAAAATGTAACTTTGTGCTGTGAAGTTTAGCAGCACTTGTTCACATCACCACGATTCATGATTTAAGCATATACAAGCACTTTGATTGACTGGAGAAGTAATTTACCATATTTTGTAAGCTGCTTTGAAAATGAAATCTTCATGTATTTAAATAACCTTTTGAAAGGAGATTTAGTAGACCAAAGGAACACTGAAGAGGTTTGAAGGATCGCTTGATGAAAACACCACCATCTTGGAAATAACAAATTTGAAGGGCACTCAGTCTGGTAACTAAGAAAACTCCACATGCTTTCTGAAGTTTGCAAAAGAAAAAAATTAAAAAGTAACTTTTTCGTTGATGAAGAACGTGCCAAAAACTGATGAAACTCAAACACAGTTAGAACTGGTTTTGTAAACTCAGTTTTCCTAATGGACTTCAGGCAATTGTTATGCTAATTTCTTGGATTACTTGGGTCAGGTCTTTGTCTATGACCCGTGTATCAGTTGAGGGGGATTTTTGGGCTGATTTTTCAGTCGTAAAAGTAATGACTTCTACACAGATAAATACGGTAGTTGGTCCAATCCCAAATTCTTCAGAATAACATAAGAATTGTATTATAAAGAGTAAGGACAATTTCTAACAAGATCCCAGGAGTGCTTTTTCCATAAGTGGTCTTCTAATCAATGGTGTGTAAGACAGCTTTACCTAGAGAAGGAGCCATTAGGCAAAACTCAAGCGTGATATTTTTCTTGTGGGCTAAACAGAGGACAGTTAGAGGTCTTACGGACAGCAGTAGACAGTTGATAACCAGTGTATTAACCCTTTAAATCCCGAGATCCAATTATTAATTCTCCCCTCTGACTTCTACACATTTTCCTAGTAATTAGCCATAAGAATTTGGTATTGGATCAATATAACAGCTTCTACCTGACAAGTTTGCATGGCATGTTCTCACCCCTGCCAAAGATCTGTTTGCTGGATAGGGAGAAGTAACTTGTTAATCACTTTTGAGAGTTTAAAGGGTTACAGGGATTTAGAAAATTCAGCCCTTCAGATACTTCAAAGTAAGGGAGAAGTAACTTGTTAATCACTTTTGAGAGTTTAAAGGGTTACAGGGATTTAGAAAATTCAGCCCTTCTGATACTTCAAAGTTTGGCCCTCATGAAGTCAGTGCTTTCAATAAGACTTAGTGCCTGCCAGAGCTCTGGCGGGTATTCTGTTGGGAGTTGCCGGGTATATTTCACCGCACTCAAGTTGCAGTCACCACGCTAAGTCACAATTAAGTCACTCTCTGGTGGGTGTTGTACCGAGGTAGCCACCTATTTCAAATCTTATTGAAAGCACTGCATGAAATACATTCCCTGCGTTCTGGAGCACAAACTGTGTCAATGAAATATGAAGGCTTCTCAGGGCAAGGACTCTGAATGATCAAGGCACAAAGAAACAGGAATCACTCCTGAAATTACTCAGAATGTAGGCAACAATATTTGTTTTTTTTATGTTTTTGTCTAAAGAACCGAGAGCTTCAGTCTTGAGTTCATGGCCATTTCCTTTATTCTCGGGACCTTGATGATAGATTCTGGGGTGATTCATTTGAGAGAAATCAGTTGCTTGTCACTATTTGGGATTGGAGGGTTTAAAGTGGAGATCAAGATTTAAACTTGTGTAGTTGCAATTTGTGTTATTTCAACCAGAATTTCTTTGTCTCTCTGAGTCTTCTTCCTTTTTAATTTACTTCACATAAATTAACATAATGATTGTGATTACTGTTTCATGATTGTGATAATGATTGTGATTACTGTTTCATTCAGCCTGCTCCAAGGAAAGGAGCTGACAAAGTTTCACCAGGTGCAGGTGTTACTGTTCTTTCGGAGAAAACGCTTTTCTTGGGCCAAAAGGTAAGTTTTACAGTGGATAATTTGACTTGTTAGGGCTTGAGGAAAACTTTGTGGTTGTTTCTACAGTGTATATTGTCTCTTGTTTCTTCTTGATGTGCTTATTGTCCACCAGTTAGTATTTTTCTTGCCTTTAAGTTCAACTACTCCCCTGGTTCAAGCATGTTAAGGAGTGTCTTCTCTTGTTTTAGTTAACAGTTATCCAGTGTGATATTGCAACGGTGGAAGCAGATGCTTTAGTACACCCAACCAATGCATCATTTTATCTGGGTGGTGAAGTAGGTACGTACCCAAATCTCATTCTTACAGCATAGGCAGACCACCAGGGCTCTACACTAACAGTGGCCAACTAGCCACAGACTAGTAGAAATTCAGTTTTGGCTTGTGGTTTTTTATTTCCACAATCCACTTTGGCTAGTAAACAAACTGAAATTGTTGTAGCATCTAAGTTGTCATTAGCCACTTGGCTGGTAAGATATTAAAGATCCCTGGACCACCGTTTACCTTTTGAGACCTGTGACATCACGTCATTGATACTTAGTTCTTATTAACTGAGTGGGAGGTCTGTATGGGAGAATCTTGACTGAGGTCGCCAGTACAGACTGAATGCAGTGAGGTCTGTACCAGCGACCGAGGTCAAGATTCTCCTATACAGACCAACCTAGCTCAGTTAATAAGATGTTTATTATATGGCTGTGTCTTATATGCCAATTTTTTATATTCTTTGTACCTTTTTTTTTTCTAGACTGGTCTAGATGGGAAAATCTAGACCACTTTCAATATTGATTTCAGCCAATCAAATTCGTGAATTCGGTAGTTCCCAGTCCTTGTGAGACACAGTCATATAATAATCAGCGTTAATTGATCTTTTGCTTTTGGGGCCACTTTGTCCCCTTTGCACCCCAAATGTAGCCATCTCCTTACTGTTACCCTATACATTTACTAAATGTAAGGTTCTGAATAATAGAATTCAGGGCTTGATACTAACTTTTAAACTTACCATACTAGCCAAGTGGCAAGGGACAACTTAAATGTTACAACAATTTCAATTTGTTTACTAGCCAAGCTGGCTAGTGGAAATCAAAAACCAAAAGCCAAAACTTAATTTCTACTAGTCTGTGGTTAGTTGGCTACCATAAGTGTCAAGCCCTGGAATTTGTTTAACACTTAAAACCCTCTTTAATTAGTTGCTGATCATTTCCTTTATTCTTGTGACTTGAATGCATGATTCAAGGTTGATATTGTTACGAGAAATTTGTTGCTAGGCATTCCTGGGGGCAAAAGTTAAAGCAAGTGGAGATTGATGGTAGCAAATTACAGGAAGTAGAATAGATCAGTTAATTTATCTAGTAGGTCTCAGTCCACCACAAACATCTGACTATAGTTTTCATATATGATACTCAGTAATTAAATGAGTGCAGACCATTGCTGTATTATTTTATGTTTTATTGTAGTTTGGGTCTGGTTGAAAAAGCTGATTGAATTTCACCACAGTTTGCAAATGTTGACTGGTTCTCCCTTGACCATATTCAGATCTCAAGACCAACTTTTCATCTTACTCGCTAAGTGGCTTGTGACAACTTAGATGTTGCAACAATTTCAGTTTGATTGATAGCCAACCTGGTTGGTGGAAATTGAAAACTATTAGCCAAAACTGAATTTCTACTAGTCTGTTGCTAGTTGGCTACCATAAGTGTCAAGCCCTGATACTGGATGGTTTTTAGGTTGTTTGTGTAGAAATCACAGGATGATTTCAAATGTGCTCAACACTGCTCATCAATGCTGTATTGACTTTCAGGTTCAGCTCTTGAAAAAGCCGGTGGAAGTGAGTTTAAGGAGGAGGTTAAAAAACTCTCTGAATCTCATGGACCATTAGAACCAACAACAGGTATGTTTTTAACATGCCATGATGAAAATCCAAGTTTTTGATATGATGATGACGAAGGCAGATACTTCTTAGTTCAAAGATCAGTGGGAAGAAAATCCTTGCTGGGGGGGGGGGTGGAATGCCTTGTGGTGGCTGTTGAGTCCAATTTTGGATCTGCACATTCTTGAGCGGGTGGGACAGGGGGAGGTTTGGTCACTGCAGGACGTTGCTTGATTGCAGGGCTTGACACTAACAGTAGTCAATTAATTCATTAATAATATTAATATATAACTGTTCCTTTATTATAATTTGTAAGCAATCATCCATTCCATAATTAACAATTATTCCACGAGAACGCGTTGGATATGAGATGATAGATAGCCAACGAGGCGCGTAGCGCCAAGTTGGCTATAATCATCTCATATCCAACAAGCGTGAGTGGAATAATTGTTTTATTAAAAATGTTAAATTAAATTATTAAATTTTATTAAATTTTTAGCTCCCTTTTAATTTTAAGCTGACACGTACGCTTACCATATTTGTAGATTATGGTATATTGGCTGATATACCATAATGGCTAAGCCAATAAAAAGTCTTGAATTGCATTATCCAATGATCTAGTTTTTAATAATGATAAATATTGTATTTTTTTGCTTTTTCTAGCGGCCATTTGCAATGGACATAACTTCCCAGCACAGTATGTGGTACATGTTCATAGCCCTCCTTGGGAAAATGATGATTCTGTGGAAAATCTGGAGAAAGCTGTCAAGAGTGTGTTGACATTGGCTGATGAGAAAAACATCAAATCTATTGCTATTCCATCTATTGGCAGTGGAGCGTAAGTATTTTTGGTTTTTAATGTATTGATATTGTATGTTTAACTACAAAGTTATCACAAGTTTATTCATGAATGCATTAGATTTTGCAAATGCGGGAATATTTCCTTAAACCTTTAACCAGCAAGGTCTGATTGTTCATTCTCCCCAGCGAAAATTTTCTGGATTTTGGAAACATTCTTGGAGTGTAAGCTTCTTTCGATTTTCGTGAGAGTTATCTGTGGATCTATGAAGTAAACCAGGATTTGAATTGTTTTCTGGATTGACAAACTTTTCAAAAAGGGATTTGTCTAATAGATATGAATTCTGAATGTTTTTTCAGATTTGCAAAATTTTTTTGGGCTGTCCCTGTTTGGATTCCATACACCCACAAAATATTGAGGCTCTGAAATGTTTTTCTATGCATTCTTCCTAGAGGTGCATGCAAAGCATTATGGCAGTTTTTTTTTTTTTTTTTTTTGGCAAGGTTAACACGTGCCAGCTAGAGGCTGGAAGAGTACTCAACCAGAGAGGAAATTTTAAAGCATATGTTTTGGTGGAATTCAAATATAGCTTTGAAGATATTTGTCTCCCCATAGAAGTGGTGCTGTGGGGAAAAAGTAGATGCTAGTCAATCTTACGCGTTTAAAGATTAAACGGTCAACCCTAACTGTCTTTGTATTGTTTTTATCCTGAAAGCAGCAACAACTTTCCGAAAGACACAGCCGCACAGACCATCCTGAAGGCAATCTCAAACTATTTTGTGTCCGTTATGGCATCATCTCTGAAACAGATCTATTTTGTTTTGAATGACATGGAATCTATTGGAATTTACACCATGGAACTAGCACGTCTTGACTCCTAGGAAAGGCTAACACTTCCTGTCTTATCTTTTTAAAATATTCTGTTGATCAAGTACAAACTGCGTCATCGACGTCTTGGACGCATGTCCCGTGCAGAATTTAGTTGTTCAAAGGTTTTCTTACATAGTTTTCCACTCCTTAAGATCGAAATGTTGATTCTCCTAACTGGTTTCTATACACTTCATTCTGTTTTAGTTTTGAGAAGTGAGAACTAGATCACGATGAAGCTTTGAGGTGTATCATTTCCAATGTCGTCATTACTTGTCCTTCTTAATATCGTTGTACTGTCCCAAAGATTTTGGTAGTTGACGTGTAAAATGGCATCTGAAAGTAACTGTTCCGTTGGCCTGCCTAAAAGGACGGATGCCAAGAACAATTGTTTCCTTTATATTCGATAAATCATCTCCCACTTCAGAGCAATATTTATTGTATGGAAACTTTAAAGGAGAGTTAACATTTGATAAAGTCATCACGGCTGGGTTACATATACAACTTGCAAACAAGCACATTTAACTTGCGTAAGGAATCAAAATGGTTTATTAGTGCCTTTAGCCTAGCTTTTGGCTCCAATAAATCACTGGTAGCCTTCCTCCACATTTGCAGATCATGTAGAACAGTCTTTCAGTGGGGGCAAATTTGACAAGATCCGTATGATTCAAGGACGCTATGTATCCTCCACGTGTAAACCTTCTTGACTAGGATTTCTTACATACTCCAAACATATGAGTTCCTGTAGCTATAGCACTGTAGCTATCTTTTAGGGAGGGAAAGAAGATTTCAACCCTCTCTTCGCCCCTCTCCTTAGTTTGTTGCGGAGTTGCAAAGTCAAACAGGAGGGAAATTAGGCATTAGTTCAAGTTCAGTTGAAGTTAGCATTCCATGATTGTTTGTTTCCTTATTCGTGGATGTTCCAATGTTGCTTGATCTTAATCATTCTTCTCCAATTTGGTGTGTCGTGATGACTATGTTAACTCTGAAGCTACCACGATCTACCAGTAGTTCTTGTTTCCGCTTACCTCGCATTTCCTCATGATTCAGTGAAGAGAAATTGGTGTTATGTCACCTAACGTTTTCCAGCTGATAAAGTTGTCGATTCTTCTTACCTGTATGGTGGATAATGTATCAAAATTGCCGAGAGAAATTACTTGTTAATCGCGCGTGGGAGTTGAAGAGTTAACCAAGAAGGACAAAGAAATCAGGGGGGGAAGAGAATGACTAAGACCAAGGGACTGTGAACCGTCCAAAAATCAGGCTAGTCCATGTAAAGTTAAGACGAGAACCCCTCCCCTGAGAGTCAGTTGGGTAGTTTAAGAAACGACGGCGGCGACGCTGTGGACAACGTCGTTTAAGAAATGAACTTGTATTTTACCTACGAATCGTGTTAGACCGTCAAGACTATCTCAAAACTGAATATGGAACGCAGTGTTAAATTAGAAATAGAAATTTAAAAAATTAGCTGTCGTCGTTCACGTTCTCCAGACAAGGCAAAGTTTGGTCATTTCACGTTATTGTTTTGCAGAGGACTTACGAAATTTAGAGACATTTCTGACGCACGTGCATAGCTTGAAGTTGCCGTCGTGATTTCTTAAACTCGTTAAAATCCTTAAAAGTCAAGAGATCGTGTAGCTTAGCTAGGGAGGATGTCGCGTTATCGAAATTTGTTTGTCTTTTCTGTGAAGTATGTGTAGGATAACCGATAAACTAAGTTAATTGCAGCGTCTGTAAAGAAACAAGAGTGACGCTTTTTGAAGTAGATGAGGTGGTCATTGAACCTTTCTACTGAAGGCAGGAACGATGGGGTATTTGTAACTTTATTTTTATGAAATTCTGTTTTATGTGTTGTAGCAGTGTATTTACTGGAAATTCTTTCCATTCAAAGTTCCTTGGAACTGACTTTTTGAAGCAACATTTGGAGATATTTTAAATCGTGTATTTTATTTTCACTAGTTTAAAAAAAGAAACTTAGCATAACGTATCTTTGTTCTAAACAGGCGAGAAGTGAGAGGTATACGATCGAGAAATTAAAACCTCTTTGTTGATGTGAAATATCTGCTGATGTCGTTGTTAATATTAAACCATCCAGTTTCTGGTATATAATCTGATAATCTGTAATCTTCCCGACCAGCTAGTATACATTTCATTGTGAATTTAGCCTTGCGCATGCCTCTGTTCGACTGAAAAACGCACAAATTACTACAGTTTTGAAGGCCATTATGAGTTAGTCTTATCACGTGAGGAAGCGGTTGTCGGCGGTGTAGCGCCTGGCATGAGACCTGTTGACCTTGTGGGCAGGCTCTGATGTTTGGGTTTCACCTTACGGCCCTTTCTCTGGGTGCAGTTGTCTATTACACCGTCGGCAGCTGCTTATGGAAGAAGTTACTGAAACCCCTTTTTGAAAGATTTCTTTGCCCGCAGACTTATTACTTATAATTATTTGTCTTAGCTCCACGCAAAGTGAATTTCGTATTAACACAGATGTAGTAATACATAGACAGGTAATAACAAGCGATATAATATCCCGACGTTTCGGCGACTTCATAACGCCATTGTCAAGGGTACAAATGAAAATAAAATTAGCAAATGCGAATTCAAGAGTTACAACTAATTTACATATGGGAGGTAGCTACACAAATACTTTAGTACGGATGGAATCCGTTTGCACGTTCAAACTCGGTGTTAATTGTTTGATGTAAAGCATCTCGTTGACAAGACAATCGAATTTGTTCATGCACTTCTTGAGAACTTTGAAACAGCTAAGAAGGTCCTCAGGGACAGCACCTGCGTGGTCGTTGTCGTAGTGCTTGCGTACTGAAGATGACGTACTCTTATAGCTATCCACGCGGGCTTATAAATGCCCGCGTGTGTAACCAACATAGCTCCCTGTATCACACAGGTTACATTTTAATTAACTACGCACTGTTGATTAACCAGCTGTGGTTTGGTCTCACATTCTTTAAGGTCTTGGCCAATTTTCCTACTGACAAATACTAGTTCCAGTTGGCTTGTTAGCTCAATTGGTAGAGCGCTGCACTAGTATCGCAGAGGTCAGTGGTTCGAATCCCGTACAGGCCTGATTTTTTTCAGGTCTGATTTTCGCTATTGCATAAATAACGCTCTCTACTGCGAGGATCGTGCATCATACGTAAGTTGATATTGTAAATAAACCGCCTTCTCGTGCACAATATGAAGTGAATCCTGTGTTCTAATTGGCTACCTGAGCGAGCAAGATTGGGCTCATCTTGCCTGCTGGCGACTAGTCGCTTTGATCCCGCGCAAGAAACGAATTATTTGGAGCGAAAATACAAAGTTCATATTTCTTGGACAATTTCAGCTTTAGAGCGGCAAAAGACAGCCAAAACAAAATTGAAGCTGGGTTTATTGTGCTAAAAAAACTTTAAGTTTCACGTCTTTAAGTTTGACGTCTCTCGAAATAAACAAGTCTGAATTCTGGATAAAGCGATGATCTTTTTGCCATAGTAAATTCTTTATTAACCAAGCTTGTTCAGTCAAGATGGCTGGATATTAACCTCGTTCTTTTTTCCGTTCTTTTTCCGTTCTTTTTTCCGTTCTTTTTCCATTCTTTTTTCCGTTCTTTTTCCGTTCTTTTTTCCGTTCTTTTTCCGTTCTTTTTTCCGTTCTTTTTCCGTTCTTTTTTCCATTTATATAGACTTCAACTTTGTCCCGTTACATAACAACACGCACACACAGAAAAAAAAGAACTCGGCCAATATCCAGCCTCCTTAACCTCACGCTTGGTGAATAACGCATGCGTAAAGAACTTTTAAAGCTGCCCCCCCCCCCCCTCCCCACTGACGACGCAGCAGCGCGGTTTCTTTACAAACTATCTTCCTTCTTTTATTTTTCCGCTTTCTCACATTTAATTAAAATTGTTTACTTTTAAGCAAACGCGAATTCTGGCTCACAATGTCCCTCAAGCTTACCGTGGTATAACAACTCATTTTCACTTTCAAAACATTTGAATTTCAACAATTTATAACACACGATGCAAAAATACGGCTTACGGCAGCCATGTTCGGTCACGTGATGATGTGCTTGCTCCTGAAGAGTCCGGAACGTACGCGTGCAGCCGGTCACCGCTAAACATGGCAGAACATCGTAGCCATAGAAAAAGTGCGCGCTAAAATCATTCGTGTCGTATTTACTCCAGCATGGATGTGTCTTACCCACGTATGTTGTTTTGTGAACCATTTTCATGTCCTCTTTTCTTCTTGTATGAGGGCAGTAGGTAAGAACGCAATTTGCGGTACAAAGATCACATTTGTCTGCATCCTGAACGCGTTCTTGAAATTGCGATTCTTCGCTAGAAAATCCTATTTTTCGTTTGTACTTCTGCGTAAGACAACCATCGAAAAACCCGCAGAAAATCTCGTCGTGCTTTCTGATTTCCTTCTTGTTGCAGAAAACCATGCGACATTTATCGCAGCTGTATTGGAATTCGTCCATGAGGGTACATTCCTTGGTATCGGTGACCTTGTAACAAGCGTTTTCTTCATTAAAAATTTCTATCAAGGATGAAAAAACGTTTTGAGCTTCAGATGAAACGAGGATTATATCTCTTCTTTCTTGAACTCGAACGTGCGGATCTTTGGCGATTAGCTTCGTCGAAAGAAATCTCCAATCTACAGCACTAAATGGCATTATAGATGTGTTCTTGGGCACATGTAGAAATCTGAACTGCGGTAGCAACTTCGCTGGAATTTCTTTACTCCGATAGAACACGTAGAAATGAAGAAAGCCCTTGGTTTGAGAAGATATTGTAATATCTTGGAGATAAAGCTGACCTTTGGTTTCCCAATCGATAAGAAAGAACTTAACGTGCATGTTTTTTTATCAACAAATTTTCTGACTGTTTATAGTCTGCCGAAGGATTTAAGTCTTTGTTATTGAGCCTTCGTGATGCCCCGTGTCAATGACCAAAGCCAATTTGTTTTACAAGCAATTATAATGCATTTCGTTTTGTTTTCTTTTCGCAAAGTCACAATAGAGGAATTTAATAAACTCATACCTTTCTCACCAAGAAAACATTTAAAACTATGCGAAAATTCCCAGGCAGATTCACATTTGAACGCACTGGGTTTTGGTTTTGTTTCGCCGAATGAATCACTATGCCCGAACAAATCGCTCAGAACTAACAACGCTAATATCACAGCGGGAAAAATCACAAATTAAAGACTGATTAAAAGCTATTTAAAACTGTTGTTACAATATTACCGCCGCAATCAAAATACTATTAAAACTAACATTACAAATCTACTAATCCCTGAAATTTAACGATCTAGTTCTGTTTGCTATTTCTTTGGTGCCCGCCTTTATTCTAATGTCATTTGAGAGTTCATTCCATCTTTTGGCTGCAAACTATCTCTATGACTTCAGTCCATATTTGGTAGTGTTAACTTTAAGTAAAGATAAAACATATTCTTGGCGCCTGAGATTGTACTTAAATGAGCGTAAGTTAATAAGATTCCTAATTGCCTGTGGTGCTTTGTTCGATATGCTGTTACGTATTGTCAGTAACATGTCTTGAATTCTTCGAGATTCCATGGAGGGCAGTCCGCTTATCCTTTCCAAGAAATGCTGATTAGAGACATGTTTATCATTATTTAATGGATAATTACTGAGGCATATGGCATTATATGAGAAATATTGCAGCCAGCTGAGGCCGTAGGCCTCAGCTGGCTGCAATATTTCTCATAATGCCATGTGCCGAAGTAATTATCTATTGTAATTATTTGATCCCCATGAAATCCTAATGTTCTGTGTCTGTGTTGGATCTTCGATTTTAGTCGCACCTATGTGTGATAAATGTGATGCTCATTGCTATTGTTCTTTTTTGTGATGAATATTTCTTAGATTTTAAGTGATCCGAGGGTTGTCATTGTAGCTCGTTGTTACAGTTGTTCAAAACAGTTCTAATGATGGAATTAATTCGTGTAAGGCGTGTACCACTGCTAATTTGCATACTTTATAAGCCAGAGAATTCAGTCATTTTACTCAGTGCGAACCTGGGTTTAGAAAGAGGATGGATTCGTCGGAAGACGAAGGATTATTTATTACACAGAGCTCTACGAAGGCAGATATTTCAGCAGAAATCGAAGGGCACTACACTAATCACTCTCTCAGACGTTCTTGTGCTACACGGTTGTATGATGGTGGTGTTTCAGGACAACTTATCCAAGAAACGACTGGTCATTGGTCTTCCGATGGTGTCAGAGTATATGAATGTACCTCATCAGCCCTCAAAAAAGAGGCAAGCGAAATTTTGCAGGGTTCTCTTTCAAAAAAGGCCGTAATCGATGTAGAGAAAAAGGACGAAAACGGTGCTGGGGAAAATTATACTGCACGAGAGGTTAAAGTAGTAAGTCTGGAAAAATGTGATCAAGAGGGTAGTAATCAGTCATTAGTTGTTAGCACTAATTCTACTAGAATTGTTATTTTCTATAAATAAATTGTTGTTCGAAGGCCGATTAGCACTAACCCAGGGTTAAATCTTAATCCAGGTTTCTATATTTCTCTGATAAAAAGCCATTTTGGGATAATTTTCCCAATTTATTTTAAGGCATTTAATCGTCAAATTGTAGACGAATGGAATCAAGCTGAATTTTCTTTGAAGGCTTTCAGATCTGAAATCAAATTTCACACTAACCCTGGGTTATCTTAACCTACTTTTGAACAACCCGGCCCTGATGAATATAATACTTCTTAATGCAATAGATTGTGCTCCATACTATCAGTCTCCTTGATTGTATTTATTTTTAGTGTTTGAAAGTTTTAGTTGATCAAAGTGGCACTTCGAAACAAAAAATTAACTTGCAATGAACGAGAGTTAAACGCAAACGGTAATGTTGACAATGTGGTAAGCTATCAGTTTTGGTGCGCTTTATACATTAAATTTCCAAAAACAAGTTGCAATATTTTTAATAATTGTAACCTGCACACTGCAATATTTTTAATATTGCAGCCTGGACACTGCAATATTTTTAAGATTGCAGCATGTTTATTTAGCGCGTTTAATTATATTACCCCTGATAATTTCCCTGCTAACAAAGAGGACCGCCTCCGTTTTCCTCATACAGTTGTTTTGTCATCTTAAAGACTACAATCGTTGATTTAATGCAGAGAAAGAACAATAGAATTTCATGGGGATCAGTAATCATAGACATATCTCAACGCTCTTTCATTGACTTTTTTCGACTTTTGCAGTGTTTCTTTTTCCGCAGTGGTGCGGTAGATACATAGAATTCAACTGAATTTCTTTTTAAAGCTTTCAGATCTGAAATCAAATTTCACACTAACTTTGGGTTATCTTTAACCCGCCTTTTAACAACCTAACCATGGACTATCATTACGACATTGTCGTTTCCAGAGCTTTCTCCGCCAGTAAGATAAAAAAAGGCGATCGTAATAGGTCGCGTGGGCATATGCTGATGGCGAACTGCGCTAACCAAAAACAACGATTTGACGCGTCCTCAGTCTTCTCACCTGCATCGGTTCAGTCCTACGCGACAAAACTTCTGTTATGGGTCGCACAGGGTCCAAGGCGTCCTGATAGCAGTAAGAAAGATGTTAAGCTGGAAATTTCAGGTCGATCGTTTGAATAAAGAAAGATGTTTAAAATTATTTGGTTCTAGTATGAGTCGACAGAGCTATCTGGCCAACTTTGCCAGGCAAACAGACAAACCCGATAGAAGCGACTGATTTAATAGCAAATTTACCCTTTCGTCTTGAGTCCTAAAACTCATCAAAGATATCCCAACACAAAACAAGTGCCAGGGAAAATGTTCTGCTTCATCTCTGACTTATTTCCTTTCTTCTTCTGTCGTGGTTCTTAACCCCTAAAATATTATACTTAACGATTATTCCACGAGCGTGCGTTGGATATGAGATGATAGATAGCCAACTAGGCGCTTAGCGCCGAGTTGGCTATAATCATCCCATATCCAACAAGCGCTCGTGGAATAATTGTTTTATTAAAAAAAAAAACGCCCCCAAGATGTTAGACAAATCTTCTCGACTTTATTTCGTAAGTAGAAACCGGATGTTACAATGTACAGATATTAGTTATGGTATATTGGCTCCTATACCATAATGGCTAAGCCAATAAAAAGTCTTGATTTACATTATCCAATGATCCAGTTTTTAATAATATAAATTAATACATAATGAATAAAAGAGGTAAGCTTCTATATAAACCGTGGTGCTGCGTCAGTGGGGAAGAGATCAAAATAATTTGGTTTTATCTGCTGAGTTGCTGCTGTATATTGCCCACTGTAAAGAATTTCCAAAACTGACGTTTCGAGCGTTAGCTCCTCGTAAGAGCTACCGAGCTCATGACAATAATACAACTTCTTAGCTTCAAAATTGGCTTACTTGAAGTCAAGTAATCAACTACAAATGTTACACGTTACACAAAATAAAGTTACACGAGATCGAATTGATTTTTAGAGTTTACCTCGAGCTTTGGGCGTCAAACCAAACAAGAAAAGAATATTTTACTGTCCTTTTGGAATTAAAGCGCAATTAAAATGAAATATAGGTCTCACAGAAATTCTTAAAATCATAAATTTCGGAGATGTATTTTTTTTTCCTCTCAAATATTTGCATTGATGAAAAAAAACAAATATCTCAGCAATTCAAAAACAGTCAGCTCGATATATTTTTATACAACTGAAGAACATATATATTGGAAACTTTGAAACCATTTAAAATGTACCAATATGAAAATCAAAGGTAATTTAATCGCTATTTTCTTCTGAATAACCTGGTCTCATGCAATCTTACAACTCCAGACTTAAAACTTCAAACATATCAAAAAGGTAAATTTCAAATTATCCGTTGAATACTTAAAACGCCTGAAGACATGAATTACTTAGTTAAACAGGTGGATTAAGCATGAATGCTATTTACACTTACTTACACACCTCTACAAATACAAGAGAACGCTTTCGAAATTTCGAAAGAACTGCTATTTAAAAGAGAACATAGATATCCAGCGCGTTCCATGTGCGTTCCAGCGCGTTCCATGGAGGGAGAACTTTGTGAAGTAAGAATTTTAGTTCAGTTAAGAATTAATGTACCGGCAAAGTTGCAAGAAAACGCGATAAGAATACATTGCTCTTTTACGTTTTAGCTACATAATTGGCCGGCTAAATGGCATGAGAATTACTCCAGCTGGCTCAGAAAACCGAACTTTCAAAGTTATACAAGGTATCACGTAACGCAAACGTGTGGCCGTGGCATTCTGCCTAAGTAAACTCATTACTCTTGTGATGGCTTAATTTGTAATCTGGAAACAAAGACTCGGGTTTCTTAACTTGGAGTACTTTTGATCTTTGACTTCTTTAGTGCAGCTTAGCTCCGTCGTACCGTTTGTGACTGCTAAACAAGTCGAAAACCAACAAAAGTATGCCGTTTGTTCTGTTGGAGTTAATGACGAATTGTTCAGTTTCCACTGAAATCAATCTACATCACATTTTATAGTCAATTACACCGGGAAAAATGCGGTTTAAATAAGTTCAGAATTTGAAAGAGCTCCAGAGAGAACATTTACCTGAAGACATTTTAAAATAATGGACCTCTGTCCAGTTCTTATAGCAAAAATAAAATTTCTCAGAAACTTCAATTTAAAAAGTAGTTGTGTCGGAGGAACACGCGCACTTTTTAATATGTAATCACTGAATTCACCAGCCTGACAATTTTAGACTTAACTGAATTGTTATCGAATAGGTCAATTGAAGAATAACTCTGGGTAGAACTTTGCGTTTCTATTAAAGCTAAAACCAGCAATTGGCCCTCTCCTTAAAGTTGCAAAAAAAAAAATAGGTTTTCCTTGCTTAATTAAAGTTGAACGAAGACCTTTGTAAAATCAAACTTGAAGCAAAATTCGTCTGTGTCATTACAGTAGTAAAATTTCTTAAAAACGAAGTTCCAAAGGACATTCCGATCTCTTCTTCAATTATTGTCACAATTTTCTTGAATTTCTAAACATCAGTTTTCTTTCACTGCAATGCAATATGAAGAGGAATTTGCGCAAAAGAAAACTCTTCGTCGCTATGTTTCTCATCCTCCACGTGGTTCAATAATTCTTCGGCAGTTTTGAGACAGACCAAGTACTTCTTTTTGTAGCAAGCCATACAATAGTAAGGATAGGTTGCCCCGTGAACAGACTTGTGGTGGAAAGCTTGAAATTCAATGTTCGGAAACCGCTCGGAACAACCCGGCTCTTCGAGACACGGAAGAGGCAAATTACTATAAAAATGCTCAAGATATCCATCCCTCGTTTCGAAGTACTCCTCGCAGCTGCAGTCGCACTTCCTATGGGTTTTCCCCATGTGTTCCTCTAGTTTTTTGGGCGAGCAGAATATTTTCTCCGGGCAGAATTCGCAGCACTGCTGGCGAGCAAGATGCTCTTCCAATTCCCTCTTTGCAAAGAAGCCGTTTGTTCGCTTGCTTTTTTCGCATTTCGCGTTCGTGCACAGAAAATTGTGCTTGCTCTGGTCATGGGTCTCAGCTTCTTTCTTAGTTTTGAAAATAATTTTGCAGTGGCTGCAAGAATATTGAAACAAGTCGAGAAGGGTACGTTCGCCAACGTTGATTATTTTCACAGGGATTTTATTGAATTTCAAAATGGCTTGCAATTCTTCGTATCTACCCTCGTCTCCGCATACGATATGAGCTCTGTATTTTGTATGAACATGGCGCTTGGGCCAAAGTCTACAGTGGTTGTTTGTACAGTTGCAGGCTGTGTGCGTGTAAAAATGAAGCACGTACGTTAAAAGCGCCGTCCAAGACGCCTCGGCGGAAGATGTAAGCGTTGGATGCTTTACAATCCATTCCGAATCTCCAGGAAGCTCATTTTTCGGTGTTTTCTTGTTGTAAAACAAATGAACTTTAATATCTCGTTGCGTCGAAGTGAACTTTATCCCTTTCACGAAATCTTTGCTTGTAGTCTCCCAGTCGACGAAGAAAATTGATGTCAACCGAATTGTGCACATGGCAAATACACCCCGAGGGATTTTTTGTCGCTAATTTTTACGCGATTGTCAAACAAACGAGAGAAAGGCTTCCCTAACGACGCATTTGCTACATCAGAATTTTCTCAATACCGATTTTTGTTTCTTCTTTAAAACAATTAATAATTAAGGTCAGGTTGCTACAACAGAAGGAAAAATTGAATGTGATAGGGCTGATTGTCGGCCTCGAGACACAAACTCTTTGTTTCCCTAAGTTTGTCTCTTTTCATTTTAGATAAACAAAGCGTTTTTTGATTGGTTGCGAAATGATAAATTACGCGAGGAGCACGTGTGTTTGAGAACAAATCGGAGTTTCTAAATGGGTTTTTGTTGTTAAATGGTTCTTGCTGGTTTTCATATGGATCACTCTTGATGGCTTGTTTTTAAGTCAAAGCAGTTTGTGAACTTCATTCGTTTCAACTCAAGTAAAGAAAGGAACTGCTGACAAAATGAAACTCAATATCATAAACATAACTCTTTAACATACATGCTAAATTAAGTCGTTTCAAATTGTTTTCGGCTCAGTTATTGATGTAAATACAAAAGTGTGATGCTAAAGATTTTGGAAACAGAAACAGGGACTCCGAAAGTCCTGAAACAGATTTCCCACGAAATCGGAGCACGGTAACAGGGGAAAAAAAGACAAATTTCTTTGAAATTAACTTTGTGATTAACTTGAAGACACTGAGTATTTGCCCACCTGTATTCCTAAACAAACAACGCTAAAATAGCCGTTGTGTTATTTTCATACACAGAGCGTTGCCGAGCGAAAACTACCTCTGTTACAGTCAACTTTTATTGAGCTGAATTACTCTTTGCCAGTGGAAAGCATGAATTTATCAAAATCTCGAGCTGTTACCGATGAAAACACGTTGTAATATTGAAGAAATCTTTTTAACATTTTTTTTTTCCTAAAGCAAGTTCAGATTTCGTTCCTCTTCCAAGCACGTACCGAGAATTGGCCCTCACCAAAAGAACCACCTATCATGGAACTATCATCGCCGGGAGTGATACTGTTGTTTCTAAAACGTTCGAGTAATGCGATTTATTGTTATATTGTAAGTAGTGGATGCATAAAAACATGTATACTGATCTTTTGTTACCAAAGGTGGTTTGAACTAAGATAAAGCTTTGTTAGATTTATCCACAAATCAATATTTACTACGAGACAATTGAACTAGGACCAACACACGAGAAAATTTTGAAGCACATCCCGTCGTTGTAAATTCAAAGCATGCGCAACGGGCAATTTGAACTTATAACAACGATCGAAGATGCAAGTTCCATTACTTTAAAAATAACTTGAATTGGCATAATATCAGAATAACTCTTAAGTTAAGAGTGAGAGAGAAATTTGGACACCTTAAAACTAATTGCCAAGAAAACTAAGCCGAGTGTGTAACATTTTAATCAAAGCTTTTCAAAGAAATCATAATATGATATGGTGAAGATGAAAAGTTTAGTTTTAAGGGAAGATACTAAAGATCAGTTTTGCTTTGTCATGGCTTGCACTACTATTAGTACATGATTGTAAAAATTAGAAATAAACTTTGTTCTTGGGAAACCTCGAGGTTTATATAGCAAATATCATTAAAAGTGTGAAGGCTCATCGTTGAATCTCTACTCCTACTTTTACTTCGGTAGAACTCCGATTAAGCGGTTACCTACGGCGAATGGCCACCACAAGTTCCACAATTTAGGGGTACAGCAGGGTTCCTGGGGGTAAACGATACACGACACTACTTTATGCCATAATTGACAACCTAATGTACAGAATTTCGCTCAAAAATACTACTTATTCTGATTTTGGGAGAGAAAGATGGAATGAAAATTACTTGAAAAATTATTCTTAGTTTTATATGAGTATTTCTATTTTAAGTGACTGTTCAAAAGGGATTAAAGGCAACGCAAGTAGGGCCGTTGGAACCCAGTGATGGGTGACCGGGACTTTGACCCCCGACCGCTAAATACAAGGTGACGTCTTATACGGTGCCGCTAATACACGTTCGACTGTCTACAGATAAACTGCGGGGTCAGGGGGATGGGTGTCTCCTTTTCCGTAAATTTATCAAAGTTCCTCCCTGCTCCGGTCCCAAAGCTTGTCCGAAAGACTATCCACCTTATTGCCCTCATTTCTTGGACATAAATTGTCCGTGAATTCCCTCAAGATATCTAACTCCATATGAAGCATTGCAGTTTGTGAAAGCTTGTGAATAGGCGCTGCACCGGGACCGAGGCGCTAATTAAGTTTCCTGTTTCAAACGCCGCGTTTATTCGAGGAAGGCGCTTATCCGGGGACGGTGCTTATTCGGATAAATTCGGTATTTAATTTTTCCAGACCTAGTAAGGGTTTCCCATTACACAATGTCCCAAATTTCATAAGGTCCTTAAAATACTTCAACTACTTTTCAGAAGAAAACTACTTAATTTTGTTTTGAAAAGCGCAGTTCAGTTTGCATTACTCAAAGGCGGCCGACTTCATATGAGTAAATCTATTTCATCTTTGATTATTAAAGAAATTTCGCCTGTCTTCTTGATCAGTTGTTCTCCAGGATATACACTCAGTTTGGATCAGTTTTTAAATGCCCAAGATAAATATTTAGCAGCATGCTAGTTGTTAGGCAATGATATGTACCCCAATGGCTACCGATATTTACTTTTGCACGGTGTTCCTATTTTCAGGGCTTAAATCATAATGCATCGGATTTTTTTTTTTACCAGACTATTTTATCATCATTCGCTCGAAGCGAAGTGTTTGCACAAAACCCAAAATCTTAACTGAAATGAATATATTTAAGTTTCTAAAACTTTATCGGGTTTATTCCGTCCACGAAATGAAGCCTGGCTTTTACATGGCGCACTTGGTTAGCAATAAAGCTATTTCTGATTAACAGCAAAAGAAAATCTTTTGCTTTTCACAGTTAAGCCGTTTTTCAGTCTTTTGTAATATTAGATAACGCCCTGAATTTAAAATAAAAAATCTTCTTTCCATAAACATGCATGCGCTTAAGTACAAGTATTATGATACAAGTGGAATTTATTGAACTTTGAAGCGTGCGACATAGTGTTTCTATACGGACGTTTTTGTCTAATTCGATGAATTTTAAAATGCGGTGGCATTTAAGAGGTACCCTTTTAAAAGCTACCTGGTCCTTCACAAAAAGCTATATTGAGGTGTTAATTGGTGCTCTAACTACGTTTCTCTTATATGCAAAATGGGAGTTTCCTTTTAAATGTTTTAAACAATGATTTAAGCAGAATTCAAAACAACCCACTTTGGTGCGTTTGATGTTGTTTCACTTCTTGCTCACGTACAAAATCTCGATTACGTTTGCTTCAGAAATTGTCCACCAAGTATTTTAATGAATGGGACCGTTTTTCATGTCAGCGAAAATGCTTTCGTTATTTACTTTGTTAATGCTATGATAATCAACATAAAGAAAAATGCATTCGTCCTTCAGAGCGAAATCTCGCTTTCAACCTCATCCCTTAAAATTCTGTATTAGAGCGATCGGTATAACCTCTTTGAAAGGGGCTGTTTGAATTATTTTAAAATATTTCAAAGTTTATGATAACTCTGCCGTGTCTAGCATTTTGATTTACCGATTGCACTTTGGACGATCTTAAACAGTGGGATTTCAAGTGTAATCCCTTCACATAAAGATTTGCTTCTTCCAAAATGTCAATTATTTTGAAAATCATGTCAGAGAGTTTTAATTTTTCTGTTTTTGGGACACGTTGATTTATGATTAAAAAACTACAACATGATTATTCTATGTCGCCAGGCATATTATTCCGCCGGATTTAGATACAGCATATGAAAGACTATGGCTACAGAATGGCGGGTTTTAATTAAATATACATATTGTTTAAGCCAAGAGGTTGAAGGATTTTGCATATCAGGAATCATTGCAACCGTCGAGGTCAAGACAGTTCTATTAAGAAATATCAAAATACTGACAGCGAAAGTTTGATCGGTGAGAATTACAAAGGTGTCGAAGTGCTAATCTCTTCCCCGTAATGAAACGAAATATGCATAACCAGTCATTTCATTTGAAAGATTAAAAAAAAAAATGACGTTATCAAAATCATGTATTCAACACAAAACCCGTTACGGAACTGGGCTACGGGAGCCATAATGTTATCTGAAAAGCACCTCTTATCTCACATCGTAATTAATTTTTCCATGGCTTGAGAAAAATGTTCCGCCATGAAAAATCGGTTGTAACGTAGCGACTTCAATTACTTTCATGCCTCGAGGTTCAGCCAGGTTTCCATTCGAAGCCAAGAAATTTTTGCGACCTCTACGTTTAACAGTTAAACCAACACGAAATTGAAACAAAACCCGCTGTCATTCGAAGCGTATCTGCATGGTTTTATTTAGAAGATACGATTTCCTTCCTTCTAAGTATGAATCATTAAAAAGGATACTCAAAATTTAGTCTGAGGTCAAACAATAACAAAATACCCTTTTAAGACTTTCTCCTATCTTTAAGATGTTTCGAATTGTTGACACGCGCGCCTTATCAGGGAAGATGAGCAATTGCCACGAGACTTCCACACTGCGAAAGCTTTGCATAAAATATACGCTAACTTTTTATTTTTTTTTTCTTTCTCTCCAACCGAACAACCCAGTGCGTGAAAATTCGACAGAAATTTATTTTGTTTTGTTTTGTTTTTTCTTTTTCATTACGGCGGGTATTTTTTCCAGGTTCGTTTAGCAATGGTTATTTTAGGTCCAAAAAAACAACCCGTGAAAATCAGCGCAGTGAAAAGCCTTTCGCTACAGTTCTTTTGTATCGCTGACTGAATTAATAAACTGGCCTGTAAATAGTGTGTGATTAAATGGCTATTACGGACCATTACTGCTTTTGTGTTCGTGAAATCTTGCATCTGTTGGGTTCTCAGCTAGTAATTGATTTCCCATTTGTCCACTCGGAGCTTGTTAACGATTTCATGCGAGTTGTTCGGTTTTTTTTCCCCTTTCTCGCCCACAGCCGGTGCCCTCGTTTTCGTCGAGCGCTCGGAAAACTTATCGATTTCAAAAAAACGCAGAACGCATAGATTTTACCCCGCGAGCGGGATCCTGCTCATCCGTAAACACATCAGCTCCAAGAGATGAGCTTATTAAAGGCCAATACGTCGCTTGTATCATTATTTATCTAGACCAACATCTCGGTAAATATTAAATTTGTCATTTTTCGAATTTTGGACGCGTGTCACGTGATTTGACTCTATCCCACAATTGTTCGATGTTTAGACAGGGAGCAGGTGTATCGCGGGCCCATATGGCGACAGCATTGAAATTCTCATCATTGTGAAACACACTCAACTGCGCAGAATTGACGGGTAGACACTTTAAAATCTTGCCAATTCGCAGCCATCCGAGAAACGTGTAACATCGGCTGCGCTCATAATATCTTTCTCAGCTAAAACGCAAACACTCAAGCCGATAATTTTAGATCTGGAAACTTAGAGGTAAGTACTAAAGACCTGCCTTGTTCGTATATTTTAAAGACTGTCACAAAACGACCTAATTTGGTAATCGCTTCACACCCCAAAGGTACGCAGTTGACCGAATCCTTCATGAAGTTTGATCTTTCGGAGGTAGCATTGAATTCAGTATGGACACATGACGTGCGGGCAAAATTACATCTCAAGGCGAAAAAAAAAGTCTCCATAAGCTTGGCTGCGCGCGTGATTTCCTTTATACATTTCACGCAGCGAAAATTTGAATCCCGCTGAGTTCAAAATTGTCGTTAAGTGATTTATCCAGAAAATGTGTAGAATTAACAGTGAAGTCATTTTATGACTCAATAACGTCGGGTTTACTTATCGTTCCTTTTCTTTCACTTTCCGCATTTGTATTCCCATCGGGAAATACGTTTGATTTCCTTTGAAAGCATCTGACTTTCAGGGAAAACTTTTTTCTCATTAACAAATAATTGCGCCTAGAACTCTTCAGCTTCTCTCAAGAGGTTCTCGTTGTTTGGCGCGGACAGGCACAGTGTTGCTCTGGAGCTTATGAAAGCGAACATGCACCAGCTTCGAAGGTTGTCGCTCAAACTTACACTTTACAAATCTACCACCGGCTTTGATTGGAGTGAAGTGAAATGTTTTTTTCTCTTTTTTTATCTTTTTCTGCTCATCTAGAGTCAAGTACCGGATAAATCAAAGTAGAATGCTTTCGAGGAAGAGACTTTGAAAACGCCGACATAATAAAAAAAAAAAAAGAGAGAGTTTCCCTTTATTTTCGTGTTTAAAAAATGAGCAACTTGAAAATTAGTAAGCTGGATTTACAGTTTATCATCCATTCTTATTTTAAACCCCAAAATTATTTTGATGGAAAATATTTTTTTTTAATTCTGTCTCTTATTCAAAGCCAGCCCATCCGTTTTTCTGGGACCATACACTCTTCTTGCCAACCAAAATGCATATCCAACGGACTCATTTACTTTCGTTTGCCTTTTGTTTTCAATCAGTGAAAAACCGCGAGAAACACAAATTAAAGCTGCCTTCTGCATAAGAAAAAGCTCTGTTGATCCCTTTACAGTACCGGAACTGCAGTAGGATTAGATTATGGGTAGAATTAACTTTACAAGTCAACAAACGAGCTGGTTTTTAAGCCATCAAAAAATCGGCGTGGAAGATTCTCAACCCAGCAGCTGAGAAACTTCCTGGCGAAAAAAAACCAAATGCTATTCACTGCGAGATTGGAGATTCTTCGGCGGGCAAGTTTTACAGTTTAATGGCTTTTTCATTTTGATGTGATGGGATATTAATGATGTGTTTTCTTTTTTTGTACTTTTTACGGGTCATTCTATGTTTGAATCATGACACATAATTGTAGGACGTTTTAGTGATACGGTTACCCTCAATATGTCCGTATTTTCACGCTGGTAATCAAACTTGGACATCGGTTCTGTTTTTCCCTTTCATTTTTAGAGAGAAGAGTCTTTGCAAACCGACATAACACGGTGGAATCATCTTTCAAAATACTTTCCCCCCTAAATCACTTTTGATTTGCTTCCGGATAAAAGTTTCTAATAAAGAGTACAGTTAAATTTGCGTTAACGGGTTATGCCATTATAATATATTGTTAACATAACAGTATTGTAGATTTAACTCCAACTGGAATTTTTTGAAACATCGTAATTTATAATCAAAAACTTACTTAAACCTACGCGGAAAAACAGTCGGTCGGAAAAATGCTTTACGAAGAGCAAATTCTTGATGACACAGAAATTACTATTTCAGTTTGATCTTTTTAAAAACTGAGGCATTCTGGAATTAAGTCCTCGCCAAAAAACGAAAACAATCACTTTAACACTTCGAAAATTTTAGCACCTTTGAAATGTTTGAATTTTCGTCCTCGCCAGTTATGTATCCTTAAATTACTTTATTTGCTTTTGTTTTTTAGGAGGAACTGCCAAGAAGTAGGAAAGAAATCCAAAGGAGTGTGTGAACGTAATGAGTTTTGAGTCTCTCAGAGCTGAAGAAAACGAGGGAAAGAAATTTCGCTCTCGTAAGTACATTCCTGTTTCAGTTTAGGCTTTAGGTATCCAATTTTTTAGATGTTTCTTACAAAGAAAAAAATGTATATTCAGCGTCTTTATTTTTCCGATTCTAACTCGCGTCGTCTTTCTACAATTAATGATAATGAAGAAAAGTTAATTTTCACGACGTGAAATAATCACTCATGAAAAAGTCTATTTTCTAGTAGATTGCGAGCAATACTGAGATATTTCTAACATAAATTTCAAAGCTGAGGTCTCCAACTTGCTAATTTTTATCTCTTTTGGCGCAGAGAACCTTCCCGCTTAAATTTTGTTTTTATTCATGAGAGTATTTCATAAAAAGTTCTTCTATTTCTTCCCCTAATCGCAAAATGTTTCCTCCCTCTCTTTACAAAATATTGCTGGTTTTAAATTCTTGTTTCATTCATTTTGTAACAGACACGATCCGAATAGGAGACGGAGAGATTTTGGCGAAATTCAACCGCGCGCTGGCTTCCATTGTAACAACAGAAGGGTAAGGAAACTCTTCCGCTTAACTGTCTTGATATAAATATGACAGGGTTGTCATTTATTCACTGTGATTCAAACTTATAAAAGCTATAAATACTTTTTCTATCTAAACGCACGTATGTTGGAAATATAAGATAAAATTTAAAGTTCATGTAACGTCCACGAGTACTTAAAATATCAAAAATATAAATGGTATATTTCTGTTTCATGGCATCGTTTATTTTATTATAGCTCAAAATACTTTCTTCATTTTCACCCAAATCTAGCTTTTCACGCGCATTTTATTTTTTTCATTGGTACTTCTTTCAATCAATGGCATTGATTTTTTTTCCCCAGCGTTTTATCTGTGATTTAATTTTGCTATATTCTCGGTTATTTGGAAGGGAATCGCGATTTCTCGCGAGGTG